>NC_038254.2:48628100-48634711 GCF_000004515.6 Glycine max | reverse complement strand
AGGATTAGTGTAAACGTTAGATAGGAGTATTGTGTGCAATTTCAAAAAATCTCAAGGAATGTCAGGCCAATTTGTTCTAAATTTTATATATAGAAAAATATCAACTTGTTTATTTATTTTAAATAACACGGAAGATAATTCAAAATTATTAATTCGGAAATATTATAAGATTCAAGTATGAATATGTTGCCATTTATAAGTTCATGAACTGAATCCGTTCTAAGGACAACTCTCATTAATTAAACTCTTCTGTTCATTTATGAAAGACCAAAAAAAATTATGCTTCTAAAATGGCAGCATGAGTTCCTCAAAGCTTCTTGCAGTTTCAATTTACTTTGAGGCTTCATCTTAATGTAGCATACATTTTTTTTTTTTTTTTTTGTATAGATTACACAAGCCCCGTAATGCCAAAGATAAAGTGGGAATCTTCAGAGCAACTATTCATGAGTGATAATGTTGGAGACAGAGCAAGCAAAAATAAAGGCTATTCCTACCCTGACATCAACAAGAAAGAAGAGTATTTATCAGAATTAATGGTGAAGCTTCGCAACTTAACACAAAATGAAATGAGAGAATCAGATTTCACACCAAAGCGCATGTGTGAGAGTGGAAGTTATGAGGAAATTTGTATGGAGTATGAGCATAAAATTTTTGACATTTTACTAAACGAGGTTGTCAATGAACTTGTGGAGCTTTCATATTGAGAATTTTGTTATGTTGATGGGTAGGGAGTATAAACAAATAAATTAAATTGTTATATTTTCTATGACGAAAGTCTATAATATAGTATATTCTTTTTTTATCCTAATATTGATATAAAATATTTATCAATTTTATCAATAATTAATTTCTGTCAATAAACTTAAGGAATCACCTTTGATGTAATATTTTTTTTAATTATATTTTTTTTTCATTCATAAAATTGAATATGAAATTTTTCTTAAGGTAACTAATTTCAATATCACTTAAACCAATGATATTGATATATTATATATTACTTTACCTATCTAATAAACTGACATAATAAACTTTAGACGTAAAACAAATATTATCATTCTATTGAATCTAATTTATGTAATTTTTATTTAATTTTTCTAAAATGGAAAGGGTATAAATTAAAAATGTAAGAACATGTCTACTTAAATAAAAAGACCTTCTAAACTTGATACATGTCAAGTTTTTCAAATTACGAAAAAGAGTAATGAAATTTAATTATGTGTCGTATAGAAATTAGTAGGGATCATAATAGTTTCAAATCATACAATAATTTTTTTCAACTATAGAATTAATCTCTTGTTTCGGAATAGGAAAGAAAAAAAAGAAGAAAAAACATGATTGATCAGGATCATAGAGATGTAGAAATGATTTCTTCTGGAATTATGCAATAATTTCTTTTGCATTTGGCTTATTTGAGTATTATAAGTTATACAAATGAGCCTTTAGTTAATTCTATTGATAAAGGAATAAGAAGAAAAATAATATCTAAGAGACGGTCAGCGTTCAATGACTATTTGTAATCCAAAGAATCACAAGAGTTTAATCTCTCTCTATATAGGAAGTAAGTGACGGTAATTTTTGGAATATAAAAGAAAGTAGGTGAGAGTAATTTTGGAAAAATAGTTTGCGATGTTAAAAAAATAACAGGTTTTATGGAACCAAAAATATGATTTTATTATTAAAATCATGTATAATTTTATTTAATGGTTCAAACGTTATAAATTTGTAAGGTCAAATTTTTAATGATCATTGTGTAATGATTATTAAAAATATTTTTGGTAGAATGTCAATTGAGTGTTTATAAATAATAATTGTTGGTTCCCAAGTTTCACATTAAAAAAAAAATTAATACACCAACTATAATGAGAGTGAGAGTTTGAAAGAATTAAGAAGTATAACTTTTTTCAATTACAAAGCATTTCAATTCACTTTATTTCACTTTCGTTTCTATTATGTATTTTTATTTAGTTCTAAAAGCACAATGAATATTAATTTTTCTAACATTTAATAATGATGTAAAAGCAATAAACTTTAATCGATTGAAAAACCCATTAAAAAATTATTTACCAAAAATTACATAAAATTTTACTTATACGTGTTCCCTGTATTTGTAAGTGTTTTTTTTATAATGAATTAATTTTTATTTTATTTTTTTATTACTTTAATCATAATATATTTTTCATGCATGTTGTAATGTTAACCTATTTTCTGTTGTTGGCACTTTTAGTTGAATATGTTGTATTGTTCTTCATTTATAAGTTTTAAATGATTGATTATGTTTAAATTGGATAATCTTTATTTTTTTTTAAGTTTGTTTTTATTATTAAAGTTTTAACTAATTTTAGTTTTTTCAACTCTTCGAAGCTAAGTTTTGTTTAGTTACATTTCGAAACAAATACAAGACCCATATTTTGGAAGTTCAGGAAAAGCGTGTGTTGTCCTGCTGTCTCAGGTAGATAGGATCAACAAAGATAAAATGTTTTTTTACTTCTGGATGGAAAGGTTTTTTCAACAACTATGGGATTAAAAGAAAAAAATATATGAAACAATGTAATTTCATTACATATTCATAGTAATTTTTCAATAACTGAGATTAAAATGTACGAGTAAATGGAAGAAAAAATAATATATGAATGTGAGGGTGAAATGAAAAGGTTAGGATGAAGAAAAAAATGTCATTTGAAATGTTACAGTTTTTTTATTGGTAGATAAGTAATACATAAGATTTTATTTTCATATACCTTATTATTTTCATTATAAATAGAAAATAAATCCATGTAACCAATTATAATTTTTTTCATCAAGTTGATTTTGTTCCATTGAGATATAATGATAAGTGTAGATCATTTTTGAAGGAAAAATTATACAAAATTTTACTTATACATATCTCTAAGTATGTTTTACATATCAAATTTATTTTTTTACTTTTTATTGCTTTAATTATATTATAAGATTTTTTTTCTATCTGTTCTACTGTAAAAATAGAAAAATGGAGTTTAAAAATAAAATAAAATAAAAAACCATTTTTCAATACTTTAGTATTCAAAAAAATTAATTATAATAATCACTATGCATAAAAAAATGTTGTAACCACTGATACAATTAAAACTATATTAAATATTATAATTAATGTCTCTCTACTATAACCTAATATAAATAACAATTATACAATGTCTTTTAGTTTATGCATTATTTTTCTTTTTTACACTCATGGTTCTTTCATTTCTCCCTTCATTAGCTCACACTTTCAACCTTAGCATGACTATAAGTAAATAATTTTGGATAAATTCAATTTTAAAGATTTTTTTTATTTGTGTTGTCTTCTCACTTTTTTCTTATTTTTTTCTTCTTCTTTCAACGATTTGGTTTGTGTTTTGTTTATGATTTAGTTTGTGTTTTATATACATTAGTTTTTATTTTGTTCATGGTTTTGTTTGTGTTCTTTTAATAATTGTAATTGTTGGGTTTAATTTCATATAGAGTTTTCATTCTTTTTTTCAAACAATCTAATACAGTATTATTTTTATTCTGTACAAGATAATCATTTTTCTACCGTCTTACTTCATTTCATAAATATCAACATCTCTTATTAGGTATGAGTAGTGGCTATTGTTGGAGAAAAAAGATTAGTAAATAATCATACTAACGAATTGTGTTATATGATTTTGAGAAAATAAGTGTAGATTTTTAGTATTGATGTTCAAGTTATAACAATGTCACTTTTAGTTATATTGATAATTATTATATTAAAAGGTTTGACTTATTTAATTACTTTTGATTCAATTGAAAAAAATCATTTCTTTTTAATATGTTAAAGTTTAACAATTTTTTATTCTTTATGCTTGTCATTTTAAAGTTATTTTATCTTATATTGGTATTATCATTGTACAAGTTTTGCACATATATATTTTTTTATATTTTCACTTTACTACTATATTATAAATACTGTATTTGTTTTATCCTTTTCATTTTGAGTATAAAAAATCCAATAATTTAATTTTTTATATTTTCAATTTACAATATATATTTTTGGTTTAATAAGACAAAGAGACCTTATTATTATTATATTAATAGACTTGATAGTTACTTTTGACAAAGATTTAATTGTAAAATTTGTCCCCTATTTTTTTAGTAATAAGGAATGACTAGAACTATGGTCCTTGAAGTAAAAAGAATAGTCTATTACCACTACATTCAACTACTCATTCAAATATTTGGTGCAAAATATACTATTAATATAAATTTTATGTGAAAATAATTCAAAATTTAAATTTTATTCTTTTTTAATTTATTATGTTTTTATAATGTTATATATTATCTTTTAAAATATAATATATAAGATTAAACTTTATTTTCACATAAATTATAATATGTATGTTTATATAATTTTTATTTTATATATTATATTTATCTTTTAAAATAATGCTTATAATTTAGTGACACTATATTTTTTTTTATCTATGTTAAGATATTCATGTTATTTATTATAATATAGATAAAAAAAATAATGTGAATAAATTACATACATAAATATTTTAAAAATAGAAAATATTATCATTTTATTTAATTATGTATCTTTACTATATAATTTAATTCTTTAGAAAAATTTGGTACCTGATTAAATAAAGTTAAATATAAATAAAAATACTATTATAATTAATAATAAGAATATCTTAATATAAGTCAAAAAATTGTTATCATTAAATCACATATAAATATTAAAAATATAATAAAATACTGTCATTTTTGTGAAATTATAATTTATATAAAAAATATACATTAAAGATAGAATTTATATTATATATTTACTTTATAAAATAAGTTTTAGATAGTATGATAAAAATACATAAGATTAGAAAAATATAATATATAAAATTAAAACAAAGCTTATATAAGTATATATATTCTAATTATCTGAAAATAAAATCTTATATATTATATTTTAAAAAATAATATATAAGATTATAAAAATATAATAAATAAATAAAAAATTTGAATCTCACTTAATTCTAATCTCTTTACACTAATAGGGAGCATTCAATCTCACTTAATTGCTCAATTAATCACCTTTGGTCAACATTTCAATCAAAAATTGAGAAACCTATGCTTAGCGTCCAATTATACATTTTATTTTCAAACATTAATAAATACACAATTAATTCTAATGATTATTTTTTCATATAGCACCATTTCTCACTACAAATAGCCAAGCAATCCATTTAACAATTTGTGATTATGCTTTTTTTTTGGAGTTGATTATAAAATATAAAGAAACAATCACAATTTTATGAGCATCTTTTGAAGATAAAAATTACATGAAATCTTACTTATACGTCTCTCTTGGATATGTGAGTATTTTATGTATACCAAATTTATTTTTAGAATTTTTTATTACTTTAATCATGTAATTTATTTTTAAGCATTTTTATCAACCATTATAAAAAATTATTATTTTTTAATTTCTCATTTATTTTTATTTTCTATTGCAATACAATTTTTCAAGATTTGTTGGTAATTTTCTCCCTGTTGATTAAGAGGAAATTTATCTTTATCATGAGGGTGGAAGATATGACAACCAAAGGAGCAATCAAAATCAAAGGGATAAAGAAGAATATCTTGGTGGACACTAGTGTGAATTTCTCAAAGAGGATAGATTGAGAAAAGGAAACAAGTTATATTTTTGGTTCATTAACAATCGTTGAAATAGTTGAAATACATTGGTAAATTTTACTTTATTTGGATATTTTGTGTTCATGATTAATTTTTTTATTTTTTGAAAATAAAATTTATTTGCTTTTGAATGTAGAACACGATCATATAAATATTGCCTATTTGTGTGAATGATAAAATTATCTTCTTATTCTTATAGACTTGATTCCTCATGATTCCGTTGGAAAATAAAATATGATTCATTATCATGAAAATACAATAAAAAAATAAATTTTAACTATATATTTAAAAATTTGGAAGCAAATAAATATAAAAGGTATTAAATGACACACTTAAATTTAATCATTACAAGATTATCATTGTTTACTTAACCTAATATTTAATATTCACAAAATATAAAACATTGTTTACAATAACTATTTTTTTATTTCATTTCAGATTATAATAAACAAATAATTTATAAATTTAAAAGTCTTTTTATCTTTAAAATAAAAAAGATTTGTGTTTAATATCAAGTTTCAAAATGAATGATAATTTAGGAAAAAAATATTTATTTTTTAATTGAAAATTACACACTTTAATAAAGTTAACTAATTTTGTTAACAAGTGTGTAATCAATTTTTTTCCTCATGAAATTGAAGAGAGGGAGTATATTGTTAATACATTTTGTTATGAAAATCATATTATATTTAAAAGTTATGTTTCGTAATTTTGATAATACTTTATTTTATATATTATATCTTTTTAGCATATATATTTGCTCTTTCGCAGCTGTTCAATAATAAGCGCAGACCGAAGACTTCTCTAACTTGAATTGCCTGAATTACCATATAACAAGTATCACCTCCACCAGAAAAGTTCATTCGTTATGTTCTCTAGTGACATACGAAGGTGGTATTATACCCATATTTAACAAGAATGGAGACTAATTTCGGTCCTCTCAT
>NC_038254.2:48487088-48628000 GCF_000004515.6 Glycine max | reverse complement strand
CCAATTTAAAAGCAATCGATAAAGAATCTAAAATAAAGATAAGAAAATATAATAGATAAGATAAAGATTTAAAGATGAAAATAAAAGATTTAAATTAAAAGATGATAAAGATAGAAGATAAAGAAAATAAAAGTAAAAGATAAGAAAAATAAAAAATTAACATAAAGATAAGAATAGATAAGAAAAATAAAATATAAAAATAGAAGATAAAAGAAATAAAATCAGAATTTGATAAGGTTGGGATCTGACGTGCCTTATTTGCCTAGGATGTATGAGTTTATGATTTTTCTTTATTAATTTAAGTGACTCTGTTCTACCCACATTTATTTAATTACTTGCACATGATTCCTCATGATGATAAACCTATTTTATTTATCTATCTTTCAAATTCCTTTGCAAAGACTCAAAAAATAAAACACATGAAGTATGAATTCTAAATGTTTGCAAGAATGCAAAATTATCATTCTATTCCTAGCAATGATTTTCTTATGAAATCTTTACTTTTTGTTATATTAGAAGTTACCTTCTCCCGAGCCTCTAACCCCTAAAACCAATGCATGAAGAAATTACCCTCTCCAAAGGGTCTAACCCCTAACAGAATATAAAGATGAATAATGCAAGATAAAAGTAGAAAAGATAATAAGATAGAGAACACATTTGCATTGATAAACAATGAGTACATCATACATCGCTTGGCTTTTAGGCCTCTCATGACCATTGAGGGTCTTACAATCGATAGGGTATAAGAATGGGATAAGAAGGATGGAAGAAAGAATTGGAATAAATGAAACCCCTAGGAGAGGGGATTCTGTGGTGTTTTTTCTGCTTGCTTGAGTCCCTTACTCCTTTTTTATAATTGTTGCAGTGGACTTGGACTTGATGCTAGAAATCTTCCTTTTTGATATTTTTTTTATATCTTTTGAATTTGTTTTGCTTTTAATCATATCTTCCTGATACTTTGGATATTTTCTCGATCTTTTCCTGTTTTAATTTCTCATTTTACTAGTCATAAATAAGAAAATATCAAATCTTAATATTCAAGTCAAAGAGAACGACTAAATAAATATTTTTAAAGATATTTTCAATATATTTTTATTATCAAAATAACTCATACTCAGTATGAATATTGGTTCCAACATTTTCTTCATTGACACAATTGTTTCAGAAAAAATTGAATGATAACTGAGAATTAGAGTTATCCAACCACATAAGTAAACCGAATATAACAACTCAAACAATATTAAAAGTATCAAATTAATACCGTTCAATGAAAATGTTATTAATCTTTATTTCTATAACTTGATATTCATTTCATCTTATTGAAAAAATACTTAAATTTTTTTTATCAACTTATTATGCAACTTAGAAAATCTTATGTTTCTATATAATAATAATAATTTTTTTATATCAATAGTCCGAAGATTTCAAGCAACTATCAAAAAAAGTATTATTGATAAGTTTGAAAAAATCATTGAGAGAACTCTGCCTACTCGATTGAAAATATGATGATTGTTAATATAGATATGTAAAAAATTCAGACTAACAAACACAAGTTCAAGTTGACTTTCCTGAAACTCACATTATACTTTCCTGAAATTGAGTTTCAAACTGAAAGTAAACTTTGATTTATTATAGTTTCCATAGATATTGGTGGGAGAAGATTATGCTTTTTTACTTAATTAATATAATTTATTTATATTTTAATTTAAAATAATATTAACCATTTTTTCATACTAACATATTTAAATTTTAGTTTCAATACAAATATCATGGGTCATGTGATTGAAAAGGACGATCTAAAAGAGATAATATTTGTCTACCAAGTCTATCTTGTCTTTGGCTGGTGAATTTTAATAGGATAATGGCATTAATAATACATAAAATAATAATTCAATTTCTAAATTATTATAAGAATAATTTCTTTTTCCATTATTTTTATATATTATATATGCAAACGGTCTTTTTCTATATAGTGGTCTTGTTTTTCTTATTTACTTTTATTGCATAAAAAACGTTAATTAATGAAAAAAATTATGTTATCATGTAAAAAATATTTTTTTATAAAAATAATTTATTTATTTATTTATAATAACTTAAATTATGTAATTTACATATAGTTATATAAGTCTACTATTTAATAAAAAAAAATCACCTCAAAACTACGTGAATAACTTGTTTATCCCATGCATCATACGGCTCAAAACCTAATTATACATAAAGATAATAAAGAAACACAAAAGCGAAGCTAAAGAGAAAAAAAATCCCATAGATACATCAAGAAATCTTAGGGGGTGTTTGGTTTGGTTATTTTCTATTTTTATTTTCACTGAAAACAGAAAATGATGATGAAAATGTGTTTGGTTGGATTTCTGAAAACATTTTCAGTGAAAATGAAAACAGGAAACAACAAGAAAATGAAAACAATAAATTCTCATTTTCAGTGTTTTCAGTTGAGAACAAGAAACCTCATTTTGGGTAAAATGAAATTGTGGTGACAATGAATGTAATTTTAAACAAATCTAAAAATATAAAAAGACAAGAAGTCAATATACCATAAATTTTCAGTATTTTTGTTTTATGAAAACAGAAAATAAGAAGTCAAACCAAACATGTTTTCAGAATTCTAATCTTTTGAAAATGAAAACAATTTTTAAAAAATGAAAACAGAAAATGAAAATACAAACCAAACACACCCTTAGCTTTCAGCTTATTGCCTTCTTGTATTTACATAGTTCAAAGAGAGAGAGGACTCGCAGATGTAGCTTTGAAAATCATAAAATTATTCTTAAACATGTGTCACAAATTTTAAGTATAGGTGATGTGTGCTACTACTTGGTGGTAAAAAAAACACAATTCATTGCTTAAATGTCAAAAGAAGCTACGTAGGGTGTGCTTGACACATTACCTAATGATAAAGGTCGGTGCACGACTACCACACTAATATGACAACGAGACATCCCAAGAGTTAGTGCCAAACTTTTCCTTCTCAAGATCCAGGACACCAAACAATCTTGTGATTGTCTAGCACCAAAATATTACTAACTCTCTAGTATTTTTTTATAAAAAATAAGTAATAATTTATTTTATACTATAAGTTGTTTTTTTTAATAAAAAAGACCAAAGATAGTAGTATAAGTAGCCTTTCATTCTGTCTTTATGTGAACTTCGTTTTTTTAAGGTGATTCTCCAAACTATTATTTTTTTAAAAAACCAAACAATTATTATTTAATTATAAAAAAGGAATTATAAGGTAGAGCCTTTCTTTTAGTCCCATTCGTCCTAATTTCAAGTTTTATCCTTTGCTTGAAAACCTAAAAACAAAATGTCACAATTGATTTTTTCTTCTTCTCAAAGCACAATCAAAATCAAGCAAATAAGCTCAGTTATAAAGTCATATTACCTTTCTCAAAATTAACTTGCTTTAAGACAACTAATGCCAAAAAGATGGATACAAGTGATTTAACCCTATTAAAAAGCATAAGAAAATATATAATTTGTAAGATAATTACCTATAATAATGTTTCAAATACAAAAGAGTATCCTCATTTACATTTTCTTTACAATATCATAATTATTTTCAAGTCTTTGGTGAGAATTTCATGAGTGAAGATAATTTTACTTTACATAAATGAAATAGAATAAACTCTTCGAAAGTCATTCCGGAAAGTAAATAACTTATTTAATCAAAATCGTTCCCTACAATCAGTTTTTTCATCAATTCTCTTGAAAGTTATTTCAATATAAACTTTTTTTTTAGCAAACATAGGCCCACCAAATGAAAAGACAAAAAGAAATAATAAATATTTCCTTTTTATTTCTCACCATAATGTTTTTGTCCTATGGTGTTAGCTCATTTTGCTTGGTGTATTTTTGTCTATTCAAGGACATAGATGTCCCAATATGTTACAGCCCATATTATGAGAGGAGATAAGACCAGTACTACTACGAGGCCCCAATTGCTTTTCGCCTGTTTTGGGTACAATTGCTTCTTGTAATCTCTTTTTATTTATTTTTATGCTTGCTTCTTGTAATCTTAACTCTGAATTCATAAGGAAAATCTACGAAAGTCCGATAAACTTTAGACTTCCTATTTTTCCAACCTTTTTTCTCAGTGGTTTGGTAATATGAGATTTAATAATATACTCTTTCCTCTCTGAATATATTAAATTAACTCTCTTGAACGAAAGTGTTTTTAAAAAATATTATTTAACTAAATTATTTTTAAAAGTTTTTCTTAAAAAAATATTTTTTAAAATAATTGTTAATCTTTTATCTGTTTTAACATATTATTTTTATTTATATTTCTAAAGTCAAATGTAAATATTTTGTAAAAAAATTATTATAAATTTAAAGTATGATTTATATGTGCAAAATATTTTATAAATTTTAAGAATTTGTTATTTATTTTAAATATTAGGATATTTAGATTTGAATAATATTAATATTTAAAATATTTTAGGATTTAATTGTTTAATCTTTTAAGATTGAGATGTTAGGTGTATAAATAGATACTCTTTATAAGAGAAGTATATCATACAAGTATTCGGCTAGCCTGAATATCCAAATATACCCCTAACACCTTTAAGATATTGAAACATACTTCTCTTGGAAAAGACTAAGTATCCCACAAAATAGAATGCCAAAGTACATAATCCATTAGGCATACTTAAATGTCCCTACGAAAATACTCATGTACTCAGCCCAACCAAGTACCCAAACACTCAATGCCCCAATGGAAGTACTCAAGTACTCGACCTAGCGGAGTACCTAGGTACCTAATCCTTTGGGAATACTCAAATGCCTGTGAAAGTACTCAAGTACTCGACCTAACCGAAGGTCGAACACCTTATCACGCTATAGGATAATGTTTAGGTATTCAGCATGGCTGAATATTAAACACTCCCATCTTGCCTGTAATTAATTGCTTAAAGGAAAGACTTACTTGATCAATCGATAAATAACCATTAAGGATGGATTCAGCTCCCTAATAATAATTAGAGGTACATTACCTAAAAAAGATAATCTTTTGAAAAGGCCCATAGGTCTAAAGCCCACTAAGGTATGTATAAATAGTTATGCGAATATTGAGGTAGGAAATTATTGATTCTCATTTATTAACCTTATTTATTGCTCTTGACCGAGACCTTACTTGAAAGTTAGAGTGTCTTTTGTAGGTATCCCACCCTCCGACCTACCGAGTGTTATTCCAATGAGGAAGATCACATAGAGGACTTATACAAGGAAGAAAACTATTTGTCTATCCTTATGCAAGTACATTTTTCCACCAATCGTGGGGGCCAAGTAAAAGTTTCCTGCACCCCAAAGAGAGCATGGTAGCCACTACCTAATCCATGGTAGAACTACAATCATTCATATGGGATAAAAAATGTGAAGAAGTCTTGAAGCTGAAATTGGCCACACCATCACTGTTGGCCAAGTCGAACACAAAAAAAAGTTAATTATATACCTATCAATCTTTGCTGAAGTTGTGAGTGCGGCAACGATTCAAGAATTTGAAGGGAACCTACACCCCATCTATTTTTCTAGTCAGGTCTTGCATGAAATTGAAACTAGATACCAATTTATTGAAAAAGTGGCCTTGTCCTTACTCCATGCAGGAAGACAAATTCGATAGTATTTTTAAAGTCATTAAGTGGTTGTGAGGATTGATTGTTGATAACTACTAATTATGAGTATATTTTGGGGTTAAATTATATATGAATTTGTAATTTTTATCTCCTAAGTTTTATTTTTTGAGAAAATAATTGTTAAATTAACATCTTTTAAGTTTTTGTGCAAAGAATATTAAAAGTGATGAATTTATGATGCTTAGTAAGTAAAATAAAGCTCAAAAAAGCAGGATAATTCAGGAAGACATGAATAATTAAAGAAAACGAGTTAATTAAGGAAAGCAGGAATAATTAAGGAAAACATGACTAATTAAAGAAAGTAGGCTAATTCAGGAAAGTAAAGGAAAACTTAGTGCAAGAAGTCTGCTAATATGCACCTATAAAAGAAGAAGAGAGAAGAAGAAAAAGACACAAAAATTCCAAGAGAATACAATTCCTTATAGATGGAAAATGCTAGAAGAAGGAAAAGCAAACATTGAGAGTCATTACTTCCCTCCATTCCCTTTCTTATTTTCTCCTCCTTTACTAAATATTCCCCTTTTGCAATTGTAAAGCTGACAATGAGAGGCTAAATCCTCTTTATTGGAAACTTGGCAGCCAACTACTCTTATTGTAATTTCTCTTCCTATCTATTTATGAATATTGCATTTGCATTATCTTTTCCTATACTTAATATTATTGCTTGTGGCTTGATCACTCATTTGCATGGTAAGTTTTAGGAGTAACGTTGGAAAATGTTATTTTCTAATAGAACTAGGAAAGAGTATCTTAATAAAGTCATAACTAGGGATAGGTTGATATTTGTTTAGCGTGTTATACATCTCTATTCTTAATGCAATATACTATTTTAGCTCTGCAAAGGGATTTGAGAGAGAAAATAGATAAAATAGGCTCTTTCATGTGAGGGACCAAAGTTATAGTATACTAGTAGATACAGGTGTAAATTGGAATAATTATAAATAAAGAAAAATCATTAACATTACATCAAATAGTAGCTTTGGTAGGCTAAGTTTCCAACATTCTCATCTTCTGAATTTACTTCTACAATATTATTGGATTCTCTATTTTTTTTGTCTTTAATTAATCAATTTAAGTTCTTGTTTAATTTCTTCTCTTTTTTGATTTAATTTTTTTGCCAATTTAAATTATTGTTTTTCTCATAAACTTTTTAAGTCGATTTTCTTTAACTTTATTTATTAATACAATATTCATCTACCTAAGTACAAACAAAGTCCATGTGGATTTGACACTCGAACTTTCATTTTAACTTTACTACTTGGGGTGAATTGGTGCACTTTCCAATCCATCAACAATTTCTCAATTGCAAAAATGTTAAGAAAACCAGAATTTGTCGAAAGGATGATTGACATTCGTTACGATCCCAGAGGACCAATAAAGGTGCAACACTTGGCAAATTTTATTAATGAATTACATCCATCTAACCCCTTTGAAGATCAATGATGGACTTTACAGGTAGGCATATCTTTGAACAAAAGAGGATGTGGAGCTAGAGTCCTCTTGGAGGGACCCAATCAATTAATTTTGGAACATTCGCTTAAGTTTGGATTCAAAGCCTCTAGCAATCAAGTTGAGTACGAGGAACTCTTGGCCAAGCTAAGGCTAGCCAAGGAAGTACAGGCAAAAATGATAAAGTGTTGGAGTGATTCCAAGGTGGTAGCAGGGCACATAAATGGGGATTCTCAAGTCAAGGAACCCCAACTTTTAAAATACTAACGCATGTTATGAGACTTAAAAGGGAGTTCAAAGACGTATAGGTAAGACATATTGACAAAGACTGTATTGACAGAGCCGATGAATTAGCTTGCTGCAAGTGATCGGAAACTCGACCACTTGTGAACATTGATATTAGAAACCTTGTTGGAACCAAGCATCCTTTTGGATGAGTGCATGGATGTGTCTTCAAAAGAAAAAGGATGGATGACTGATATATTTGAGTACCTTACCAAGGGAACACAACCAAAAAACCCCTTGAAGCCAAAATCTTGAGAACAAAAGCAACAAGATATGTTGTTATTATCAGTGACTTGTACAAATAAGGATTCATAACACCACCACTCAAATGCCTAAATCAAGAACAACTTGAGTATATGATAAGAGAATTGCATGAAGGCATTTGCGATGTTCATTCAAGAAGTTTAAAAATGGCAACTAGAGTACTTAAGGCTGGATACTACTAGCCTACATTGAGAATTGACTGCGTTGATTTCATTAAAAGGTGCATACAGTGCCAAAACACATGGTAACCTCATTCATTAACCATTAGATGGCTTACACATTCTTGCATCCCCATGGCCATTCACCATGTGGGGTATGGACTTACTTGGCCCTTTTCAACTTGCCAAAGGACAATGTAAATACTTGTTTGTTGCTATTGATTACTTCACCAAATGGATAGATGTTGAGCCCTTGACCTCCATCACAACTCATAATGTGCAAAAATTCTTGTGGAAAAACATAAGTACTTGGTTCGGCGCCCCACATATAGTGATAACCAACAACAGATTATAGTTCATGGACAAGAAGCCAAATGACTTCATGAAAGGTTTAAACACCTCTCATCGGGTCACTTCGATGGAGAATCCCTATGCCATCTGACAAGCCGAAGCAGTGAATAAAGTCATCCTAATGGAACTAAAGAAGAAGCTTGAATTAGCTAAGGGAAAATGGACAGAAGAGTTGCTAGAAGTTTTGTGGGGGATCCAATGCACACTCTAGTCTAAAACTAAAGAAACACCATTTCGATTAACTTATGGCATTGACGCTATGATCCCGATGGAAATAGGAGAACCCTCATTCCAACAACTACATTATAATGAAACTGACAATGTGGAAAACCTAAGGGTCGAACTCGATGTTGTTGATGAAACCCAAGACCGAGAAAAGACTATGGCTAAAGCATGCAAGTAGAAAATGATCAAGAGATTTAATACTAAGCTAAAACAAAGAGAATTCTTAGAAGGTGACTTGGTTTCAAGAGAGCAAGGAGAAGTAATGAAGAATTCTCGAGAAGGAAAGTAGCTATTAATTGGGCTAAACCTTTCCTGAATCAACAAAACCTCAAGAATGGTGCATACAAGTTAGAAAAACTTCCTGGCAAAACCATACCGCACACCTAGAACTTTACCCACCTCAAGTTTTATTATAGCTAATTAAGTGTATTCAAGGGTGTACTCTTTTTCCTTACTTGACATTTTTCCCTATAAGAATGTGAAAGGATTTTTGCCAAGAAGGTTTTAACAAGGCTCCTCTATCAAATATGTGAATACTAAGATGTTTCCATCATATCTGGTTCTTTAATATCTTTATAGGTCCCTCCCAAGTTTACGTACTCGGCCAAGGTTGTACCTAATCAATTAAAAGCAAGGTTTCTCTCTTGAATATACAACAAGGTTTCCCTCTTGAGTATACCTACTCGACCAAGGATGCACCTAATCGGTTAAAGGAAAGCCCCCCTACTCGAGTACACCGAATCGGGCAAGGGAGTACCTTTACTCACATTAAAAGTATTACACCTAAATATATCTACTTAACCAAAGACGAACTTATGGTCAAATTCATAAAATGGCTACTCAACCTAAGAAAAACCTTATTATACTTCAAATAATGAACTAGTGTCCCCGAGTACATGTAGTCGGCTAAAAATCAATAGAATATCCCAATACGCAATAGCAAAGTTAGTAAAAGGATATACTAGTAGACAAAGCAAACACACAATTGCTTCATTAATAAAAAGAAAAACACATAGAGCAAAGCCATATTAGCTAAATTAACAAAATGACACTAATGGTTGGCCATTACAAAAGAGATATTTAAAACATAAGAACACTAATTATCAATCACTTCATCTTTGTCATTCACCTTAGTGTCACCCATATTAGTATTAGCATTAGTCATTTGGGTTTTAACAGGAGGAGTCAGTGGCCAGCTAGTGCGAGGAGTCTTTTTATGAATGTCTTGAATGGAAATTAAAGTTCTTTCATGAACATCCTTGAAAATATCAAACTCAACATTCTTAGGATTCTCAAACTTATGATGCACATGTTGGATAGCTTTGTTAAGTCGGCATGATGCTCCTCAATCATTTTTTCCCGAGCACCACACATCAAAGTTTGGCATTTCTCTTGCCCTTGCTTCACCTCCTTTTTAGCCTTTGTCAAAGGTCCTTTCAAGGTATACATTTTACTCTTCAAGGCAACAATTGAGTCCTTTTTCCTTTTAAGGTTTTTCGCCCAAGAAGCCTATCTATCTTCATATTTTTTAACATCATCAATCAGCTTCATGTTGGACCCAATGGTTTGGTCTCTCTCCTTTTCAATGGTCTCAAATGCTTTCTTCAGTTTCACAATTTCTCGATTAGCCAATGAGTTGCATTGAATCATTTGTTGAGCAATGGTTGAGGATCAACACTGCATCTCTAAAAACTTAGCCCAACTCGAAGCTGTGTCAGAACTCTGAAGAATGTCTTTACCGTAGTGAGATATGACATGATTAGGCATCAAGTTCTAGGGATGATAAGTGGAGTTAAACAACTCCTTCCTAAGCACTAAAGGAAGTGCATCAAGGGAATCGAGAGGAGGAGTGTTGAAGCAATGCAAGTCAGTTGTTGAAGTTTCTTAGTATGGTTCTCCTCTTCACTCTCTTTCCTAGCATGTTTTTTATAATGCTTTTATCAATAGGCAGTACCAAGTCGGTCGTGCTAGGACAAGGAAGAGGAGTTCAAATGACAGGACCAGTAACGATTGCATTAGCGGCGATAACTCTAACCTCAATGCACACACTCACACAATTGAGTGCATCCATCCCAACAAGACGAACAATATCTACAAGAAAAATAAATTATAAGACCAAAAATAAACTAGTTAAGTGTCAAAAAGAAAGAAAAAGACACCTCTTAAGTCCTTCATCACAATCGAAGACTTATACAAAGTAATTATCGGCTTGGTTGGAAAACTTAGGGGGAGTGTTGCCAATATGGTCAAATTACACTTCTTAGTATTGGTTAGGTTGTCTTCAGGAAAATCATCATATCTCATTGACACCTGTTGCCAATAGAAAGGAAATAGTTGCTTCCTCTAAGCATCACGAAAATGGTTTTCGCCTAAGCCTGGGGATGATAACAACCTTAAGGAATCCCCCTTTAAAATTTTTATAAGACGAAGTAAATGGCCTGAATAAAGGCCTCTCTTGGTGTCGAATCAAGGATAACCAATGAGCCTTGTTTGTGGGCCTTGTCTAGAAGAAATACAAAAATAGATTTGTAGTTGGTTCAAATAAAAAAAATCTACACAAAGCACGAAAAGCTAAGCCACACTCATGGTAAATTCATCAAAAGGTATTTCCACATGCAGATCACACAAAATACAATCATACACATAGAAATAATCCCTCAATGGAGTTACATTAGTAGTCTCACCGATACTCGATCTATCACCCCGCATCGATTTCTCTTTAGCCAAGAAAACCCAATTTGGATTTGCAAAGGTGTCATTTCGGCAAGCACAAAGATGGATTGGGCTAAAGTCATCATCCACGAAGGGACAAACCCGAGCATAATTAATAAAGTGGAGAATGCTTAGATTATCAGAATATAGGATAAAATATGTTCCAACCTTGTCGTCTACCCACAAGTAACTAAGGAGGGTTATTGGAGGAGGCTTATCCTTCTTAGTAATTGCTCGACATTTCAGTTGCAACACCGACTCAACATTATCAGTACATGACACCCTAACATCAACTCTCTTGCCAGAAACAACCTCCATGGACTCATTGACTACCTCCTTAAGACCATATTGATCTTCGTCCTTATCATCCCAAGAAAAGGTAGAAGAGTGGGAAGACAAAGTAAATGACCCGGATGAAGTAAATCCCAAGATATCCAAACTAGAAGTCAACACCACTAGCACCTCCTGATCTAACTGATTACCTAACCCTTTCGGACTCTGCCCGAGTGTTGGCCACATCATCAACATTCATATTTAAAGAATAAAACGTACCAGACAAATCCTTAAGGTAAGATGCTTGAGAAAGAAAGCTAGTCTTTGACGCAAAGCAAACTTAAAACTTTTGTGTAAAACCCAAGTAAAGTGTAGAATCCCTTTTTATACCAAAGGCCCACAATTGTTGGTCAAGGTCCAAATCATCTTAACCATTAGATTTGTTGGTGTCAAAGAAGGCCAAGCGACTTACGGTTAGAAAGAACGTAACGATAACTTGAAAAACTTAACTGTTGCAATTCAAATTTGAAAGCAACACTCCTGGCACAAAACCCAAACAAAACGTTCAACCTCCCTGACACAAAAATCTTCATCACTAAGTTCCTCAAGGCTTGAGGGGCCTACATACTATACAGGTATTCGACTAGTCCGAATATCCGAATATACCCCCAACACCTTTAAGATATTGAAACATACTTCTCTTGGAAAGGACTCAAGTATCTGACAAAATCGAATACCTAAGTACTTAATCCTTTGGGCATACTTAAATGCCCCTATGAAAGTATTCGTGTACTTAGTCTAGCCAAGTACCCGAACACTCAATGCCCTAATGAAAGTACTCAGGTACTCTACCTAGTCGAGTACCTAAGTACCCAATCCTTTAGGAATACTCAAACACCCATGAAAGTACTTAGTTACTTGACCTAGCCGAGTACTTGAATACCGAATCACTTGAGCATTCTCAGTGCCTTTGTGAAAGTACTCAAATACTCAGCTGACCTGAAGGCCAAACACCTTATCACGCTATAGGATAGTGTTAGGGTATTCGTCATGGCCCAATATCGAATACTCCCACCTTGTCTATAATTATCTACCTGAAGGAAAAACTAACTAGATCGACCAATAAATAACCATTAGGGATGGATTCAACTCCCTAATGATAATTGGAGGTACATTACCTAAAAAAGGTAATCTTGTGAAAATTCCTATAGGTCCAAAGCCCACTATGATATATATAAAAACCTATGCAAATATCGAGGTAGGACACTGTTGATTCTAATTTATTAGCCTCATTTATTACTCTCAACTGAAACCTTACTTGAGCTTTGGAGTGCTTTTTGCAGGTATTGCACCCTTCGGCCTGTCGAATACTATTCGAAGAAGGAAGATCATGCAGATGACTTATACAAGGAAGAAAGCTATTTGTCTACCCCCGTGTAGGTACAAGAAAAATTACCCAACATGAGAGAAAATCATCCATAAAAACTCATAATGAAGATGATATGAAGAAAGAGGGTTTTCAAATTTTCCATAAAAACTTATGTGTAATAATGATAATATAAAGAAAAGGTTTACAAACTTTTCATAAAAACTTATAATGAATAAAAATAAAATATTAATGATGTTCCTCTACATAATAAATCTCCTTTTTCAATACAATTATATCTCTACACAAAAAAACATATGGTTTTTTTGTTGTTTATTTGTGTAGAGATATATTTGTAAAATAGGGAAATATACTATGTGAAAGAAATGCATCAATATTTTATTAATGGACTCTATATATAGGTTATGTTTAACAAAACTAGCTAAAAAGTTAATTAGAAGCTAAAAATTAGTCGAAATTTGAAAACTATCATATTGAATCACAAGTATTTGGTAAAATTCTTTATTGAAGTAGCTGAAAAATATAAAAATAGATAAATAGACATAAAATTTTACCTTAAATAGAAAAGATGAAAAATAAAATCTAATAAATGCTCAAGGACAACAAATGAATAAATATAAAAAAATTAGAAGCTAGAAGCTAGCATTTTATAAAATGTTACTTTGTGTAGCGTTTCAAAAAACATTAAAAATTACTAGAAAAAACTTGTTTATCAAACAATTAGACAAATTTTTTAGATATAAAAAAAATTAAAAATTAACTAAAATGTCTTAAAGAAAATGACAAAATTAAAATATTATCTTAATCTTAAAATCAAAATGCTAATCTCCTAATAAGATTAAATCCTTATCTTTATATTAAACAAGTTAATATTTGTTTAATGTTTTTTGGCGGTTACTTACTATAAATTTTTTTTTGAAAACTGTTATTTATAGTTATGATGATGAACAAAAGTAAAATATATTTTATTCAAGCTAAAAGGAAAACTTTTTATACTTCAAAAGTAAATGAGAAACCAAAATAAAAAAAAAAAGGGGTACTACCGGCATCACTTGGGACAGTGGTCGTTAAGAAGGCTGTGGATTCAAAGTGTTAAAGAACAAAATCAGACTAAATCATGTTACAACTAAACTAAATCAGACTTGAGGGAAAGTGTTAAAGAACAAATCACCCATTGGTATGTTAGAAATAAATTAAAGGATATATAAATAAGAAGGCTGTGGATTCAAAGTATATAGTGAGACAATAAAAAAAAAATCTTGGTACATCACTTAAGTTAAATTCGCTAACAAATAACTTTTCACATATCGATATGTTGTTAATAAAAGTGAAATTGGATTAAATTTCTTAAACATCTCATGTTCGAATCTGGTTGATAAAAAAAATACAATTCAAAAGGAGGCTCCAAAATAACTTCTCGCACTCTTAAATAAAAATGTTTACAATAAATCTAAAAAGTGTATAAACTCATTTTCTTTCTTTAATTTAGTAACAGGAAATATTTTCAAAAAATTATATATGCATTTGAGACTTTTGTGGCCTGGTGTGGTGTCTTCCGGAATTATAAAGTCTTATATTGCAGAAAGACTCAAAAGTTGTCTGATAAAGAAAGAAAGAAATTTAAAGGAACATGCAGTGTATGATCTATTTGAAAGGCGGAATCTCATGCAAGAACAAGAAGAAATGAGCTCACTTTGGATTTCGACCCATTTAGCATCGTTTATTAATTAACAATTTTTCTTAGACACTTATTATAAATTCATTTCCATACTACAAACTGAGGTAATTCGTGCAGTACTATAGTCTGCATATATACTTCTAAGAGTGTCCAGCGGATCAAATTATTTTGATGAATCCGACAACTCAAATATTTAAATTGGTTTGTATTGGTTCAATTAATTAATTCTTTTTAACTTTAAATTTAAACTAAACTAGTTATAGTTAGTTGGAATTTTAGATTTATTTTTATTCAATCCAAATGAATCTGATAACTCAATCAACTATTTTTAAATTTTTAGATCAATACATTTAGACTACTTATTTTTTTCTTATACTTTGTTTATATTCTTTCCTTTTCAGTCATCTTGAACAGTTTTACTAAGTGTCTCCATTTAGTTATATTTATTATGTACTTTTTTATCCAATTTTGTATAAAAATAATAACAAGATACATATAAAATAGTTGGAGAAAAATTAAATATTAAATAAAAATAATTAGTCACTAAAGAACAATAAATATTTCTACTTTAATACATCGTTTAAAATTTATACAAAATAGACGCAAATCAAATCAATCATAAAATTAGGATGTTTTATTTCAAATCAATTAAGCATGACCATTCAAATTTGATTTTACTCTAAATTCGAACCAATATTGTAACTCATGACTACATACTTAAGTATCTTTAATTTTTTTTGTATGTGAGACTCTATTTTTTATTCGTAAAATAAAATTATTGAAAGAATTGAAGGGGTTCTCCAATCCATAAAACTACGACTCCATCTTTTTTCTTTTTCATGTTAACTTCATGTTCATGCTAAGACTTGCAAAAAGTTGGACTTGCAAATTTGTTGAGGCAACTTGCACGACCCAAAAAAAGTGAAGATCCTGAATGGACAAAAGATCAACTATGTATAAGAAAAAAATCTCAAGAGCCCAGGGGAGATTTGTAAATGATAACCGGATCGCTATTATTAGGGTACATTTTAGTACTCTATAGTGGAATCCATCCATGCAGTGGGACTAATTCCACTTTTCTAACGTAATATTCATCGTATCATATATATTTTTTATTTGTTATCACCATAATTAGCATCTCATGCTTTTGAATGGTATCTCTAAAAATTTTAATCCTTTAAATTTATGAAATTAACTATTGATTGAGACTTAACCACACTCAAAGTTTTTCACTCCTCTCCAATAATGTATATTATGAAGATCAAATTTAAATTTTCTTACAAACTTAATGTATATTCTCAATTGAGTTATACTCATTAAATTGGTGATATTATATATAGCAGATAACTGAGTTATACTCGACATTATATATAGTACATATAAAAGGTAGCAGTGTAATATATATATTATCTCAAATATATCTAACACATGCACAAGTATAATACAGTATTACATATCAAATAACAAACAACTTTAATTTAATTTTTCGATCTATTTTAGTGATTACATATTGTGTTGGTATTAAAGCTCTATCTCACCCGTTTCTAGTTAATTTAATTAAGCTTACGATAATGAAACAATAAATTCTGAGTGCTCCATCATTATAGTCATAAAATGACAAAGCAATGGGGTGAACAAACAGAAGAAAAGGACAACTAATGTCATCGACTTAATTATTCCATCCCTTACCCATCAAAAGAGAAATTAAATTACCATTAAAAGTTAGTCCAATTATATAACATTGGCAAAAAATTATATTGCCAAATAGTTAGTTTAGTTATTTTTTGGCAATGTTATCTTTAAATATTACTATAAGTTTTCGTTGAAGTTTGTGGCACTACACTTGAATTTGGGCTGAAACAAATTTTCTATTTCATTAAGGAAAAAGAAAAATCATACACTAAACAGTATAATGTTAAATTAGATTTTTTTAATTAGTATAACTTTTTTAATTAAAATTAAAGTGTTAATATTTAGATATTATAAATTTATATTAATAATATGATGTATCATATTAAAGAATTTTATTAATATATAAAGTTAATATATATTATTAGATAGTATAACCTATTATTTTATTAATTAATATAAATTCAAAATATCTATACAGACAATTTTTTAAAGAATATACCAATAGAAATAATTTTAATACTTAATATTTTTATGTGTGTGTTAGACAATGCTATTTTTCTTAGTGCTCTATTAAATTTTACATTTAAAAGAAAAATCTAACAAGGAAGAAATCTAACTTCTTACTAATAAAATACTTTAATTTGTCAACTATTATATGTTAAAACTTTTCTTAACCTTTAAGGCTTTAGCCCCATGCTGTTTGAAAGTTAACTCTTGTCTCATAATATTTAAGCTCCACCACTTCTCTAATTGACTTTGTGTATTGTTATTGGCTGGAAACAGTAGGGGGGAAAAAACAGACATTATGATCATGTTGGAACTTGGAGCACCCATGTTAATTACCTTTCAAAAGCTGAAACCATTAAGACATTGTGGGACGAATTGAACAGGAAGGTCAGCAATGTCAAGTGCCTCCCATGTCCCAACAGTGCACAATCAAACATAAAATATTAGTACAGGGTTGAAAAAGCAAATTATTGTTCAACCAAAATGGGGGAAAAAGAAGCATTAACTTAAGAATAAACAAAATTCAAAATGTGGGTCAGATTCTGATCTACCTAGTTGTTCACAAACTTTCTGCTTTTACTTTTTTTTTTTTTATTTAACAAAAGAATTTTCCCTAACCTCTCGTTTCTGAACTTGATTGACTGTTTAAGAAGAAAATGTCAATTTTTTTTTAAAAAAAGAAGAGAGCTATATAAACAATTTTTTTTTGGATAAATAGTCATCTTTATCATTGAATGTGTAAATTGCTGATAAATTCATCCCTAAAAGATCAATTTAATTTTTAGTCTCCGAAAGTATAAAAAATGTGACAAAATTATTCATCCGTTAACTTCTGTCCATTACTGTTGATGAGAGAGCCTATGTGGCACATAGGGACAAAAATTTCACAAAATTGATTACTAACATGATTGTTGAATAGATTGGACGAAAATGTTAGTAAGATATTATTGGACAAAAAATATCAGGAAGTTATAATTATTGAACTTAAATATCAATACGTTTCCCTAAAACCAAAATGTCTGTAAGTTATTATTATTGAACCAAAATGTCAGTAATTTTTCATTGTATCAAAATGTTAGTAATTTTTTATTGAACGTAAATGTTAACAATTTTTTGTTAAACCAAAATATCAGTATGTTTCTATTAGACTAATTTGTTAGATCCCAAATTTCGTTTCATTTAAGGGTAAAATATAATTTTCGGATAATTTCTCCCTTTTTTTATCATTACAAGCATACAATTATAATATTCACTTAAAAAATAGAAAAATAAACATAATAATAACCATAATATTAATTAACAACCACAATTTGTTTGTCACAATAGAAATGATCCAAAAAAACATTCTACTAGTGTACCAAAATAAATATTATAACAGTGTATCAATCATTACAAATTTATCCAAATTATAATAATTAGTCACAATCTACTATAATTCAGATAGTAGAAGTGAAATATGAGATATGTGTATTTTTTTATTTATAGTAGATGGTAACTAATTATTATAATTTGGATAAATTTGTAATGATTGATACACTATTACAATGTTTATTTTGGTACACTAGTAGAATGATTATTTTAGATAATTTTCATTGTGACGAACAAATTATGTTTATCAATCAATATAATGATTATTATTATGTTTATTTTAAATTATTTTTGCTTTTCTATTTTTTGAGTGATTATTGTAATTTTATACTTGCAACGATAACATAGGGGAGAAATTTACCCTAAAACTATATTTTACCTTTGAGGTCTAACAAATTAGTCCAATAGAAACCTATTGATATTTGGGTCCAACAAAAAAGTAGTGACATTTACGTCTAATAAAAAATTACTAACATTTCGATAAAATGAAAAATTATTACATTTTGGTCCAATAATGATAACTTACTAACATTTTGATCCTATGAAAACTTATTGATATTTTGGTCCAAAAAAAATTACCAACATTTTCGTCCAAAAAATTACTGACATTTAGATCCAATAATGGTAACTTATTCACATTTTTATCTAATGATAATTTACTAAATTTTTTCAATCTATTTATGAGTCATGTTGACAATCAATTTTGTGACATTTTCATCCCTTTGTATCACGTAGTCTCTTTCATGAATGATAACTAATAGAAATTAACCTATGAATGTATTTGTCGTACTTTTTACCTTTTTGGGATCTAAAATTAAATTTTTTTTTTTAGAAATAAATTTATCAGCTATTTACACATTAACTATTTATCCATTTTACTTTTCTTTTTCACATGGAGTCGGTGATAAATTTTGCATGCATTAATGGGTAAATGTTTTATTATATGTTAGAGAAACGCGTTTCGGTTGAATTGAACTTTGAGCTTTTTTAAAAATAAAAGTCATAGACAAAGCAAAAACCAAATGAACTGGGAACAGCTTCTTAGGCACACCACATTACAGACATCACATAACACAAGTTATCATGAGTGTGGTCGTAAATGTAATTAAGTTCAATTTTGCGTGTTGCAAGGGATGTGTTTGTGTCGGTGCACATGTAGCACACTGCAACACATCGTTTTGGTCTAATCTTTTTATCTAAGCCACTCACATAAATGGAAATATGAAATATCAAAATGAATTGTTATTTTAGAACCACACGATCCAAACAATGCTTCAAAGATAAATAATTGAAGTAAAAAAAAAAAAAACTGAATTCCGAATAAAATGTTTGTACAAACTTATGATAGTCACAATTTTTTCGTCCACTTTCGATTCTATGTAAGTTATTGGCTGAAACACTGATTTCACTCTAGTTTCTTTTATCTTTTTAAATGCCAAATTTTGGATGTGTATTTTATGTATAATTTGTACCTTGCACCATCTTTATATCTTTCTCGTACATAGATTAAACGACTGTTTTTTTTTTTTTATTAATTTTATCGAACAATATCGTGACGCAAGTGAAATAACAATAGTAATTAAGAAGAAACGTTCGTATAGCTAGTAAAAAAGGTATATAATGATTATATTTAATCACTTAGGGAGAAAAATAAAAGATTAATTAAGGGAGATGAGTCCAATTTAAGTATAAGCAATCTGATCAGAAATGGAACAATGAAACAACATCTCACCTTTTATTTTGAACACAAGTTACAAAAGAAAGTCGCAAATAATCTTACTCACAATTTTTAAAAACTATATATTATATGAATCATTTTATGTATTTGAGACAAAATTATAAGATACACGCTTATTGAATTTCGTAATAAATGGATTTACAACGAATAGAAAAAACTTATTTTGAGAGTATAATGATAATAATAATAATTATTATTATTATTATTTTAATTTAGAACGGCATGAAAATTTGTACAATTAATTGACATGTTCTTTTCTCAAGTTCTGCTAATTTAAATTTGTTGGATATATCTCATGTTCTTTTCAAATAGATCAGTACTGAATGTAATATGTCCATCCTCAAAAGGAGGATACTTAGTTTTTATACTTTCTTGTTCGTTAATATTACTTTTCCGGAAAAGGTGGATCCACATATAACATATATGATATATGAGATTAATTGCTGTCTAAATAATTTAACTAATGATATACAAACAAGTTTAAATTAAGTTTTCTTTTTTGTCAATTCCTTTTAAATTCATTAGTTATTAGTTATATATAAGTATTATATTCAGTAAGTTTTTTTGATGTACGATATCATATGGAAGAAATCCTTTCTAAATCGAATATAGAATCATGGTATGTAGGCGAACATTTTTTTTTTAGTATTTAAATTCAAATACCATTAATTAATTAAACTAAAACAATTCTATTTCAATTAACACATGTTCATTAAATGGCATATCAATTGCATGAAATGTTTTATTTAACCGTAAAATTCAAAGACAGCACAAAGAACTTATATTAACTCAAAGACTTTTATCAGAAAAATCCATTATATATAGAAAAAAAAGCCTTTTATATAATAAAAATATATATTTTGTTGAATATCTTGATTATCTTCCGGTACAATAGTTGAGATTAGTTTCTTGAAACACGGTTAAATGCTAAAGGCCTTTCTCAATAGTATTTTATTTTCATACACATAAATCGATCTAAGGATTGAATTCAAGACCACACATACTTAAAACATTTGAATCCTTCTTTAAAAAAATTGAATCCTTTCTCTCTACACTAACAAATATTGATTTATATATACTGAAATATTGATTTGATTAATAATGATGATATATATACAGAGCTTTTTCTTTATTTTACTTCTAAATAATATAAAGTCGATTATCAGTTTTCTTTTAATTCCTTCGCCAAATTAGGAAACCAGGTTGATCAATTTTTTATACTAATAACAAAAATTAATATACTTGAAATATATAACATTGCAGTATTTAAGATTATAATTTTCCACAAAAATTAAAATTAATATAGAGTGACAACTAGTAAGGGTGGGCCATTACTTGTTCCTCTTAATTTTTTAATTTTTTTTATAATAGATACATGACTAAAGATTAATTATCCTGAAAGAATATAAATTCTCATGCATCATATTTAACCGAGTTAAACTTTCTTAACATTGACATATAAATTTTAACTTTAGAATATGAAAAAATTATTTTAACATATAATATATCTTTTATTCTTATGCAAATACTAAATCTGGTTCGATTATATATATCTATAAAAAGATTATTATATCATATTATTTTACTGTGATTAATCATATATAATATTATAATTTCTCGATGAGTTATATTCTCATAACAATTAATAATCCTTACTTAGATATACTCTCTCTCTCTCTCTCTTTCCTCCCAGCATATATATATATATATATATATAAGCTTTATATCGATACGGAATGCTGATTATATAACTATTTTAATTGTCACACGATTAATTACTTAAGGTCTTGTTAAGTTTAATAAAATTTTCTCTGTAATTTTTTATAAGTTAAAATTAACTTATATATAAGTTACAATTAGCTTTTTAAATAAATTAAATGAAATAATTTTTATATAAATTAGTTTATGCATAAAATTAACTTAAAATTATAAGGGACGGGGGGATTTTTTTCTCTCTCCAATAAATATTTATAGAGAAACTTATCCACACGCACAAAGTTGTAAAATGAATGCAATCTTTTTTTAATGTAAGATGAAAAAATGCTTACTAGTGTTTGGTTCTTTAATTAGTTATTAATGATTTCATCCTAATGCATATGAAAATATTTTATTAAAGTTAGCTTTTATTATTTTACAGTATAAAATGTTATACTTAATTATTTACAAACACTCATTTAGAAATAAATATCACACTAAGCAAAGTGAACCCACAAAATTATGCTATAATAAACTGTGATTGGATTTTGGTGTTTTTTTTCTTTCATTTTGATCTGGAGTTCCTTTGCTGCATAAATCCCAAAGATTTAAGACTAAATACGTGTAACTAGGTCACATGTCATTGAGAATAAAATCCAAATAATAACTAGACGCAAAAATAATTGTTTAACATGCACATCCAATTCTTAAAGCACATATATACATGTAAACATATATACCCTACAAACACCGCACGCATATATAAATTTAAAGACAAAAGGTTATCATGCAATCTTAGCTTTTATATTTTGAACAAACATTTCCTTTTCTATCACTGATCTCTGCGATCTTCCTTTTGTTATCTTTAAATTATTTTATTAATTAAAAAAATCAATTTATCACAGATGACACGGCTTAATGAATGTGTTAATTGCCACTTTAAAGTCATAAGTTCATACCTGAGGCTGAAATTCTGGTACTAATATGATCATGATGATGTCCTAGCTAGCTCTCTCACATGCACAGGGTCAATGTCAGTAACCATTCGGAATATGAACTCTTGCATGCAAAATTGAAATCACCTAGCTATCAAAAATCTCATGGGAATAGATACAAATTAGGCTTTGGCATCCATCCAAAACTTTGAGAACGTGAAATTCAAACTGAAAATGATTTTTCCTTGTAGTATCTGGCTATAGGCTCTATCAATACACAATCAAAGTTCTTGGAAATCATTATGAAAAATGTTAGATTTACATAACTTACACGCACACGTCATATATGCATTTGTACAATTTCATAGTATCTCACTCTATTTTTCTCCACTAGTGTGTGAATATATATATATATATATATATATATATATATATATATATATATATATATATATATATTCACACATAATAAAATCCTTTTGTAACATCACTTTGTGTATAGTGACTCATTTAAGCAAACCTTGAAATCGTGCGTCTCCACATATATGGATAGACATTATGATGAGTTATCTTGTGGACATGTTTGTGGATCTTTTGCCCGTTTTCGGTTGTTAGTTAAGAACTGCAAATTGTGCTCTTTTATATATATTTCTCTCTATCTACACCTACTACTAGAATAGAATCTCTATGAAAGCATTCATTTGAGGATCAACATTGGTCCTCTCTCAATGATAACCAAAAAAAAAAATGAAAACACAAAATTATATGCCTAGTGCATACTAAAACAACAAGAGGGGGAAATAGAATATACTAGAAACGTTTTTTTTTTCCCTTCTTTTTCTTTCTATCGCTTCCCCTAGAGAAGCCTTAGTAGGTAAATTTAACAAGAGGAGGAGATATCATATGTAACATAGTATAGTAGTATATAATAAAACTAACCACAAGAACCATTAAAGTATGTATATATATTAATATTGACCAAGGTATATAAATTGAGAGTTCTTAGAAGTTAGAACAAACCTCTTAAATTAAGCTTTGCTTCATGAGAAGAAGAAAGACACATAAAAGCTAGCTATCTATCCAGCCAAAAGAAACTACTACATCTCTTCTCTTCTGAGCTTGTTAAGAAGAGCAGTGATTAGAGCATCTCTCTTATCAGCCCTAACTTCTTCCCTAATCCTTCTTTGTTCTTCCCTCTCCCTCCACCTTTGGTCCATCATTAACCTCTCATTCTCCAACGCCTCCATGGTTTGCCTCCACTCCATCTCCTTCAGCCTCCTCTCATTCTCCCTTGCCTCAAAGGCTTCCATCCACTGTGCCTCCATTTGCATCTGCTGCCTCATGAACTCGTCCATGATCTCCTTCAAACTCTCCAAGTTGTTACTACTACTACTACTATTATTGTTGTTGTTACCACTCCCTCCGACGCCAATTACCATCTTTCCCTTCTTCTTGTTCTTCTTGCTGATGATGATGTTACCCTTGTGATCCCCCTCGCTCATCATCTCTTCATTGCCTTCTTCCTCGTCGTCGGAAGAAAGGTGCATCCCCTTCTTCTTATTATTGGACCCTCCTTCTGCTTCCGCCCACAACATTCTCTGCATTCTCGCCGCGAAAATCGCTTGAAGCTCGTTGTAGAACGGGAATTGCTGCCTCATCGCTTCCGGCTCCATCGTTTCACATCCCTTTAAATCTCAACAACAACAAAAAATAGTACCATCACTATACAAAACCGATGAAAAAGCTCATAATAATAAATAAACCACATTACCATAACACCCATTTTTTAATTAATATTATATATATATATATATATATATATATATATTTCATACTTTTGCAATTAATTTATTAATTAAAAATTCTTGAAAAAACCCAATAGATATAGATATTGACTAAGATCATAAACACTTAATAATCTCGGTCTCAAACTAGATATTGATCAGAATCATGATCACTTGTTAATCCAGAGACCAGATAGAAAAGGTAAAAAAAAATGTGATCAATGATAAGAATATATGAGTTTATTTGGATTGGTGTGATTAATATAATAAGTATATATATGTATATCTATTAATGAATTATATTATAAAAATAGTACCTTGTAGCGGGTAACGAGGTTTTTCCACTTGCACTTGCACTGTTCTGCACTTCTATGGAAACCCTTTTCCTTCATCCGGTTGGAGATGACTTCCCAAAGCTGTTTGTTCCTCTTTGTCTCCATGAAAGTCTGATCCAGCTCGGCACGGATCACGAGGAACTCTTTGGTCTCTTGGATGCTCCATTGGGGGAACCTATCCGTGGCATCCACGTTACTAGTTGTGATGTTGTGATGAGGGTGGTGATGTTGTTGTAATTGTTGTTGCCGGTGATGGAGATGATGACCCTCCATGAAAATTGAAAAAGAAAAAAAAAATCAGAGTGAGAGGGAGAGATTGAAATCCAATAGAGAAGAGAAAGAAGTTATTGAAGGGTGTTTTTGATGTTTTGGTTATGGTGGAGAGAGACAGAAGCAAAAGATGAGAGAGAAAAAGAGAGGAAGAATATATATGTAGGTGGGGGTGTGGTGTGAACATCAGGTGTGAAATGCGTAACAAAGAAGAGAGAAAAAAAAAATAAGAGATTGAGATTTTCTTTTGGCTTAGGTGTCCAAGGTAGTGTTTCTTTAATTTCATGGAAGAAATTTAAATGACCAAATTAATAAAATAAAAGCTAGCTAGTAGTATGTGTTTTGTTATTTATCCCTAAATATTAGACACAAAAACAACTCGTGAAGCGAAAATGGACATTTCATCGACAAATTAGTCCATGAATTATGTGTCTTACATGTGTGCAATGCTTAAAAAATTGATTTTTTCTTCCTTTTTGAAGTTTCTTTTTTCAAAACAAATATTGAATGATATGAAACTCACTGTCTCATTCTCATCCTCTACGCGGAAACTCTCTATTTGTTTTTTCTTTATTTTATTGCGTTCCCATTGCGTCAAATTTTCGTCAGGCTGACACGAAAAGTCTCACTCCCCGCGGCTTCTTTAATGTTTATTTATCCTCTACGACCATCACGACATGGATACCGAGTTTCCCTTTCTTTTTATACATATAAATATAAATTAATTTAAGTTCTATAATATTATTATCATGTATATATCTCTTAAATTCTTGCGTATTTTACTCCTTTAAGTATTAGTATTATTTACAGTATTCAATTTTAGAGCAGATTATTACTATAATTCTGAGCTGAAAAAGTTATGGCTAAAAACGGGTCCTATATATACTATGCGATCAGGCATTTAATAAATTTAAGTTTAAAGAAATTAGATTAAAGCTTCTTTATTTTGCTTTGATTAGCTTTTATTGTGTTTTGTATAATGCTTTATTTAACTTTCTGCGCGTTCTTTATCTCCGCTCGTGGGAGGGTGACATAGAAAAGGCTTCGCGACCGTAATACCCTGGATGTAACCCCCAGATTTATCATACTTTTCTGCATGGATTTCGAAAATCCAAAAGTTAGAGTTCAAGCGAAAAAGTATTCCTCTCATTAATTTTTTTTTCTGATCCCTGTATGAATTTCTTATTTAATGATTACAGTAAGATGTAGTACTAACTTAATTTACGTAATAATATATATTTCCATGTTAATTAAATAGTTTAGTTATCTAATTAGCTATATATGTGTATATAATGGATTACTGATCATTAACCGTTTTCCATTTAAGGTTGTATCAAACACATTCTTCACAATTGAGTAAATTTCAGTTTTTCTCGCATATTTTCTTAGTTTCATCACTTTCATGTGTGCCTTTATTGTTTCTCAGCACATAACATTATAAGGATTTTAATTTTGATGAGTAATATGAACTTTTATTATTAATTATATACTGTTAAATTATTAAACAAATTTAATTATTATAGTTATTATTTAAAAGTTTACAGCTTTTTTTATATAAAAAAGTTCACGAATACATTAGCAAAAACCAAATTGGAATTCAATTTATAAATTTCATTTTGATTTAGTATCCATATATATAGAAGTGGCCAAATGAGTTGGTTGGTCCAAATTTGTCTAATAAGATGTGACAGCTTTTTTTTATTTTTAAATGTGGACTTAAACTTTAAATTTTGGGTCTAAATTATATCTAAGCTTTTCTAAACTCAATATAATCATAATCTAATTCGAACATAAGCTTGCAAATAGTATGAAAAAATTAAGCTTTCACTATTAATTCGAACATCATTTTAGGAAGGCCAGTTATAAATCCAGACTTATTTTTTTGGTCTTGAGCTCTTGAAAACTATAGCACTTACATCCAGCCACATAACACTCTTTTGTCGCCTCTACAGTCTGTATACAATGTGTATATATTTTTATCATTTATTTAACAACTTAAAATTCCACCAACAAAAGAGGCTTAAGTTAAGAGAGTTTAGGTTTAGATACAAACTAAGTTTGAACTAAGTTCAAATTTCCTTTTACGTACCTAAAATACCCAAAAAAAAAAAAAAACTAAACTCATGATTACGCAATATTAATGCATAAATTAAACCTTACAAGCCCATTATTATTTATTTCCTTGAGTGTCATTAACAAAATTATTATCCTTAAAAATTCATGAAAGTTAGTAGAGAAAGATAGAGATTGAGAGAGGTGTACACTTTTCGATGTCATCACATAGTACGCGGAATTCTGCTTTTGCGGCCTCCCGCGTGTGAGTGACCAACCATATCCGTCCACGTGGAGAAAAGTGGGGTCCTCGAGTCCACGGTCCTCTAAGCGAACATGACGGGTTCAGCTATTCTAGACCGTCCTCTTCAGACCGTTCGTTTGCTTAAGTGGTTTTGCCTTTTGATTTTGACGTAGTAGGCACAATTCGTAGCCAACTAGGAAAGAGAAATTAATTAGTGAAATATTTTATAACATAGTACTTTATATCAATGTTTTGAATGAGTATACTGATTTAAGGTTGATAGAAATGTTTTAAGTGGGTATACTACTTTAAGGTTTATAGAATATAATAGGTGTTTATGACTTAATTAGTTGATAACATTATAAGAGAACTTGATTTTATTCTTGCATAATGCATTCTTAAATTGAGGAAGAGTTATATATATATATATATATATATATATATATATTAAAATTTGGAGTTAGCACACGTTATGGTGAACGTAGTTAAAGTGAATTTTTGGATTTTGCACATCGGCTTTGAGAGTGATCCTTGTTAAGAGGACAAGAGGAGGGAGGGGGAGAGTCTGCAGAATAAAGGACTCGGACGTTCAAGTAAGTATATGAGTTAGGAGATAAAACAAGTATATGCATAAATGTAAGCTCGAGTGAGCAATCAAGAAAGATGTGCACAAGCGTGTTTGCTCGTGTGCTGGTGTGTGGGACATGTTAAGGGTTCGATGGAACTTGGTATTTATAGGAATGAAGTGAAGTTGTGGGTCCTTGTTTGTAGGGGCTGTTATAGTCTTCGCAGATAATTCCCGACTTATAGATAAGAGTCGATAGCTTATAGATAATATTAGAGATAATACATAGCCTAAAGATAAAAGCTAGTAGATAATTATACCTTATAGATAATGTGTAGTTTGTAGATAATTGAATACTTGCCAAAAGATAAGGAGATTCAAATATATTCAAATAATAAGAGGTTAGAGATAACCTGTCAGTTAGGGAGCCCGACTACTAAGGGTCGAATGTTTGTGCTCCTGTTGTGGAGGGTCGACACGTGTCTCGGAGTACCATGTAAGGTATCACGTGTATTTTATAGACCTTGGACAATACATAAGCCTCTCAAGATCTGAGTCGGCGATATTATCTCGTGTTAAGGGAGATTATTTGATGTTCGGGGTAGTAGCCTTGACAAGTAGAGGGTGACGAACTTGTCAAGCCCCCAAGCATGGGCGAGTGTTTGTCTGATGTCGGGTGTGGTAATCACAACAGGTGAGAGAATTGCAGGTCGATGTGGCTTTTCAAGCCCTCGAGCCTAGACAAGTGTCGTTTGAACTACTTCTGTCAAGTTGTCCGGGGTGGACATGTCTTTGATCTTGCAGGCTAAGTCTAACATGTTAGATGAGGGTAGTCTTTAAATTTGACAACTCTACCCTTTTTTTACCATTGGAGGGTGCATTGAAGACAAGCATTACGTTTTGTTTGTTGCCGCAGGCGTGTACGGCGTACATGTAATACTCTTGCATATGTGTCACTCTGTTGTTGGATTGTTATTATTGTTCAGATGAAATCGACGAGGAAGGTGTATTGATGTTTATTTGTTTTTTTTCCTTTCTTTCTTTTCATTTGTTCCTATTTGATGTTAGATATTGGGCTTTGATTTCTCCAGTGAGGTGTGTTAGGATTTTTGACGTTGGTTTTTCTTTTGTTCTTCTTTGATGTTGCATGTTCGGCTTTGATTTTGCCAATGGGATGGGTTAGGGTTTTTGAGGTTGGTTTTTTGTTTGTTCCTCTTTGATGTTGGGTGTTGGGCTTATATTTTGTCAGTGTGGTGGGTTAGGGTTTCTAACGTCAGAAATTAGGTTTTGTGTTTTGTTTGTTGGCCGGTGCAAGTTGGTTTTATATTGTGCTCTGTTTGTCTATGATGTAGCTCGAAATACGTTTTTGGGTTCTGAGGTTGGGTTTGGGCTTTGATTTTTTGAAAGTTTGGTCTTGGGATTCCAGGGTTGGAAGTTGATGTTTAGGGTTTAGGTTTTCTCAATTCAAAGATTGGGTTTTAGGTTTGCTTTCTGGGATTTTAGGTTGACTTTTGTTGTTAAGTAATGTTTAGTCTGACTTAATTGTTAAATGAATTTGTTTTTCTTTCTTGGTCCATATGACATGTTGAATGGAGAATGTTTGTTAATGTTGTTGTGTTTGAGGTGACATTTTGTGGTCACATTGTTTGCATTCCTTATTATGCTTATTCATTAAAGTTTTTTTGTGGGAAATGTCTCGGAGTTTTGATAAGATGAGAGTATTGATGATAGCAAAGAAACATTCAAGCTTGGAGTTCGAATTGTGGACCTGTGGTTTGACTAGGCGTGTGAAAAGTCTAGCCACCTTGAAATGATGTTGATGGATGGAAAGATATGTTGTCATTTTGCTTTTGCTTTGTTTGATAATGTGACAGGGTTTATGCTCTATTTTGATGTTATGCTAGAAGGATAAAATACATGTCATAGTTAAGAAAGAAGATTAGTCCTGTCAAAAATTGTTTTTTGTTCTTTAATATTCACAAATCACCACTCTTTTAACTTCCGAATAACACTTTTATTTGATGGTTTAATTTGACGTTTGTATATCTAATTTATAAAATGTGTTCTTATCTTCCTATTTTTCCATTTATAGTGTTGTACCCAACAACAATAAGCAGCTCATTGTAAGCATCAAAATTACTAATAAACCAATCAATGCTTGGGATTGAAGAATTCAAGCAGAGGCATTTTGTTTTTCATTTGGATTGACTTAATTATGTTTGTTTTTGCCTTTATTGTGAATTCTCATTTTGTAGACTTACTGAATTAAAAATCAAGGTTTGACGAGTTCTCATGTTTCACGGTTAACCAAGTTTACAACTTTCTGGCTCTAGCCAGTTTTCAGAAAAGGATAGGTTTTTTAACAAACTTAAGTGGAGAGAATTTTCAAGATAAATGAAATCTAAAAGGTACCGATAATATTTATGTATTAAATTATTATTATGTGAACAGAAATCATTTTACTAATTATTCTAATTACTTTTTTATTTTGTACAGGAAGTTGTTTGTGTAACTGTGGGTATGATTGGTAGAATCTACTATCTATCTATTATATCTATTATCTACTTCTACTATCTATCTACTATATCTATTATATCCTAATAATCGAATAGGCTGTCAAAATGTCCAAATTGCCCCTTCCTACACCATCGACACATGGGTTGCTCTTCTGCGTATCTTTGTTATGTTTGCACCTAGTGTTGTGTTGTGTGTTGTGTGTTGTTCTTTAAAAAAATATCTATTTTCTGCTCTCAATCTCTAAACGAATGTTTTCGTTGTCCTTTCCATTTGCTAGCGTTAAAAATGACAAAGGTTAAGTGTTGGGGTGTAGAATTGTTATGGAAAATCATTCATGGTCTATCTTAATAATGGAATGGGTAGTGGAAATGTCATAATGCCTTTGTTTAGACCATTGACATGTGGCTCAAGAAGCTCTTCTGTGTTGGTTATTTTCTGTTCGGTGTTATGTGTTTTGTGTTGTGGCTTTTTTTTCTTTCTTCTTTAGTTGGATTTGGGCTCAGTGATGTGGGTTAAATGGTAGTAGTATGTGTGTGTCACTAATAAACGACGTAAGTCTAGAATATTCTCTTTCTGCTCTCCATCTCTGAACTCTGACACCTATCTTTTTGTTGTCATTTTCATTTGCTTGGGTTAATATGAGAGAGGTTAAGTGTTGGGGTGTGTTTGCCAAAGGAACAAAAGTCTCTGTAGTTAGGTTGTTGTTGTCATTTAGATGAAAACAACGAGGAAGGTGTGTTGAGGTTTATTTTGTTTTTTTCCTTTCGTTCTTTTCTCTAATTTAGGCATTTGAGCTTATAGTTTGTGCACTGGGTTTTTAGTTTATTCCTCTTTGATGTTGGGTGTTTGGCTTTTTTTGGAAGTTTGGTTGAGGTATTCCGGAGTTAGGAGTTAGATGTTTAAGGTTTAGGTTTGGGTTCTTATTATTTAGGCTTTAAGGTTTAGGGTGTAGCGTCTGATGGTGTCTATTGATTTCCCTCCACATGTGCATGCAAAAAATATAATCAACAATCTGTGTTGAGCTAACTGGTAGAATTTTTTAGTTTACATTGTTTATGTGTGCATGTTAATATTAATTTATTTTTCCATTTTTAGGTATAGACTTCAGGTTATGGTTTACCACAAGGAGCAAAACACAAAGTTTATATTCTGGGACCTTGGATGCACATATCTTATTAATAGGTTAAAGATGGCAGTAAATTACTGTTGAATGGAAGCTTCAAATTGAATTTTTTTCCCATAGTTGATAACTTTACCTATGACCTAAATTATTATTATTAACGTATGCTTATATGTTCTGTGGAAGGATGGTAATGTTGATTTGAATGCTTCTCCAAAAGAACTTGATAAAATCCCAGGTTAAACACTTGTAATTAAAATCAAGGTTCAACCGAAGTTCAGGAATTTAGTTATTTTGAAATACTCTTTTGACTTAGATTGGATAGACACCATAATAGGCTTATTCCCAAATACTAAGGTACTATTTTCGGGAAATTTTTAGAGCGCTAATTCAGGCTATAATATATAACATGTTTAACTGATACTCTGATACTCATTGTGATCTATGAATATTATAGGTAGCTGGTTCATCTGGTGGTTAATCAATCAATCAATCAATTAGAGAGGTGTTACTCTACTCATATATTGTTAATGCTTTGATCTACGTGTCTATTATTCAAAACAAATTATATAATGACAATTTTATTTGTCTTTCCTATAGTGTTTTGTGCTTAGGAAACAACTTAATCCAATGGTAACATATTATTTAACATCACAACATTGCTTTTTGCCATTTCAGTTTTGGCAATATGCTTAAATTCTTTACTTTTCTAATTAACAGCTTTTGTTGAGTTAATTGATGCGTTTTTTTAGTTCACATCTACTATTTACTTCTATTTTTCTATTATCTATTTAATAATGGATAATCTAGCAAAATATCAAAATTGCCCTTGCCTACACCATCGACACATGGCTTGCTCCTCTGCGTTTCTTTGATTTGTTTGTACCCAGTGTTGTGTTGTTGTTGTTGTTGTTATGTGTTATGTTTTTTGGTTTCCATTTTCTTGGGTTAAAAATGATAGAGGTTAAGCATTGGGGTGTTAACCTTGGGTTAAAACTCTCTGTAGTTGGCATGTTGTTGTTCAGACGAAACCAACGAGGAAGGTGTGTTGAAGTCATTGTTTTTGTGTGCATGTTAATATTAATTTATTTTTACATTGTTAGGTATAGACTTCAAGTCATGGTTTACCACAAGGAGTGAAGGACAAATTTTTTGTTCTGAGACCATGGGTGCACAGACCTTATTGATAACCATACAACGAAGTTAATAGGTTAAAGATATCACTGAATTACTATTGAATAGAAGCTTCAAACTGAATTTTATTTTTTCATGGTTAAAAAATTTAGCTATGACATAAATTATTATTATTAACCTATGCTTATATGTTCAGTGGAAGGATGGTGATGTTGATTTGAATGCTTCTCCGAAAGCACTTGATAAAATCATGGGTTAAACACTTGCATTTAAAATCAAGGTTTAGCCAAAGTTCAGGAATCTTTTGACTCAGACTTGATAAACACCATAATAGACTTATTCCCACATGCTGAGGTACTATTTTCTGGAAAATTTTAAGTGTAAATTTAGGCTATAATATACAATATGTTTAATTGTATTCTGATACTCATTGTGATCCATGAATATTATAGGTAGTTGGTCCATCTGGTAGTTAATCAATCAATTAGTAAGATGCTACTCAACTCATACATTGTTAATGCTTTGATTTATGTGTCCATTGTTCAAAACAAATTATACAATGACAAAATATATTTGTCTTTCGTGCAATGTTTTGTGCTTAGGAAACAACTTAATCCAGTGGTAACAAATTATTTAACATTGCAACATTTTGTCGTCTTAGATTTTAGAATATGCTTAGATTTTTTACTTTTCTAATTAAGATATACAGACAAAATAATGCTGACAGAATAAATGCTTTTGCTTTTTCAGCAAAAGTAATAGTACTGTCAGGAATTAATTTATGCTATAAAAGTAATAAAACAAGCACATAAGTACAAAATACAAATCAAATAGTGACCCTTAATAGATGTGTGCTATCAAACATGTCATAAGCAACAATTGTATATTCATTCTATTTAAGAAACAAAGACATACTTCATTCTAAATCATTCATCATTATTCTGCCTTTTCTCATTCCTATCCGGTTATGTCTTCAAACAATTCAAGAGAAATAAAAATTAAAGATATCAAACTAGATCAAGGAAAATGATTTATCAAATGTTAGATTAATAGGTATTTGACACTGTCAAATAATCAATGGAAAACATGTATCTTTTATTCAATTCATTCTCATAGATTCAGAGGTATGTTTTAACATGGATTATATTTTGATTTTTAGTATTTTTAATTTCTCATTTTAAACATTTCCAATATTGAGGTGACAATACAATAAAAATAATTATATTTATGTACATTTCTGTTTCAATATGTAGGGTGCAAAAATTGAAGGTCTAATGAAAGAGAAACTTTATGACATAATTTTAAAGGATGAGATAAATCATCAAAAACTTTACACATTTGCTAATGTTAAATTATTAGATAATTTTGGCACCAATCGTATGACTAATCATTGTTATATTTTGTTGTTTACAAAAAAAGAAACCCATATTAGAGGAGCTTAAAATTCTATATATACTAACTTTGGGCTAACACCAGTCCATTGCAATCAAGTTCGTAATCTAAAGTAATAGGCAGACTTCCTCATAAGTATCATATATTATTCATTTTAACTTTTTATATCTATTACAGTTTGTAATTTAAAATTAATAGTAATATATTACTATTTTTATTTCTATTAAAAATGCATAGGGGAAAGCTCAAATTTGTCTTGCATGATAACTAAGCTTAAAAAAGACTAAATTGGCAAATCCATAGCACAACTCCAATACCCACAATTGCAATCCAATTTGCAAAAATAAGTCAAGCTTCTCCATTATTATATGGTTAGAAAAACCATATACCAAAATTTATTTTTTTATTTCTATTTTAAATTCAAGATTCATTTTTTCTTCTTTTCTATCACTAATTTTCCTCTCAAAATTGAAGGTAATACTATTGTTGAAACAGTTGAAAATACAACGATGATTCATTTCAACCCCAATCTAGATGAATGATCTGCAATAAAAAAAAATGGGTAGTTAAAGTTATTTAAATTCCATAAAAACTTAGATACTATTTCAAACAATTATAATCTTAAATTATTATATATGAGCCTTTGCAAGAGAATCGGGTAATAAAATAATGTGCCTTCTTCCCATAACACAAAACAAAAAATTAACTTTTTTAAAACTTTTATTTTTTTATAGGATGGGGCAGGCTATTCAATCCAAAGTACCAAGGATCATTGAAATATATGATGAATTTCATCTTATTTCTTGAAATATTATAGTGTATCTTTTCTAATATCTTTTTATAGTTATTATTTTTTACTCTATGGTCGATGTAATATTATAATCTCATACACCATAAATAATTATATCTTTTTAATATCTTAGATATGGTAGTATTTACTTTATTTTCTTCTGCAATTTAATCAACCACACACACACACACACACACATATATATATATATATATATATATATATATATATTATTAATAAAAAAATCTCAAAGAATTGTGGGATAGAGAAATATGAAATGCATATTACTTTTGATGAAGCTGAGGATGTAATTTGACATTGAATTCTTATTTCTGATACAAATTGTAGGAATGTTTTAACATTTGTAATTGTCTAAAGATAATCATCCCTCGACCTTGGGGTTTTATTTGAATCGATATCGACCCAAAGTGGGGTTGGTGCACCTTGGTCACTGCTTATAATAGTGACTATCAGCATATGTATCAATTAGATGTATGTAGTAGTAGTCATGCATATTTCTATTTATATCTCATGTTCTATGTTCAATGAAATGTATCTTCAATTTTTTTGTTCAAACTGTTCCAGCTTATCTTGTTTATAGTGGCTACTATCTGTTCCTCTAGGACTATCATGTTGAAATCATGTCCATTGTGCTTATTTTACTGTCCTTCAGGTAGATTAACGTTATTAATTGGACCAAAATGGTTTTGGATTCTCTTAAAATAAAATTCAAATTACTATGAATTGAGACAATACTTTTAAGAACATTAGCATCTGGCAGTATATTAAAAATAATTTCTTATTGTGTTTATCTAAAAATAATACTTGCTATTATTTTGTTCACGGTAGAAAATATACAATAGAAAAATCACATTCAACAAAATTAAATAAATCAAATAATAACGTATACCTAATTACTGTCATATTTTTATGAGGGTGAAAGCCTTACTGCTAAGGGTCTGTTACGTTGCTTATTAAAGCATCAAAATTGTTGACATTAAAGAATTCAAGCAGAGATATTTTGTTTTTCATTTGCGTTAATTTTATTTTGTTTGTATTTGTCTTTCATATGAATTCTCATTTTACATTACCTACTGATTTAAAAACCACAGTGAGAACAACTTTGATCTTTAGCCATTAAAAAAGTTCTTAGTCTTTTGGCTCTAATAAGTTTTCATAAAAGCATAGATTTTCTTACAAAACTGAAGTTAACAAAGATCATTTTACTGTATTTTGTTTATGTGGATTTTTTAGAAAAGGCAAGTCAATGACTTAGCAACAAATTAAGAGCTTCGAATGAGATTAATTAACCTTTTTGCTTGATTGTTAGTATGTAATTTTCAACTGTCAGCAAGGTTAATAGCAATGCAATTAAATCATTACTATAAATTCCTCATATATACGATAACAATTTGAAGTGCATTTCATATCAAGTATAAAAGTATTAGTGATTTGGACAATAGATGGTATAACCTAACTACGTTTTATAAAGTTTATTATTAATCTACTTATAATAAACCAATTGAAAATAAATTGAAAATAGATTACAGTATTTACTAATTCTAGTAAACATATTAACTCAATCTGCGAAAATAAATCCAATTGTCTAACTAATCACTTTCTTTCACTAAAATTTTATCCCATCTGTGTCTAATAGTCTACACTTTCTGAAAAAAAATTACTTTAACTTATATGTAACTACATTTGGGATAATTCTATACTTTAATTTATTAAAAACATGTTATTAAAAACAAATAAAAAGACTTTTATTAAAAATATATATATAATCTTATTTATTTATTCTTTTACTAACCTATAAATCGCATTCCACTAAAATATATATTTATGTTAAACATAACAATAACTTATAAAACTATAAACTTGTTCTCGAAAGCTAACGTGAAATCGACCCGTGCGTACGCACACGTTCAAGAATAGTTTGAACATGTAGGTTGGTGAAGGTACCTGTAAAATTCTCAGATTGAAGCGTGGGTCGTTATTAGTCGGATTGGATTTGGATGCTGTTATATATATATATATATATATATATATATATATATATATATATATGGATTTGGATGCTGTTCGGACCATAAATAAAGTGATTTTATTTTAAGAATAATTTGAAAATTTTCCAACACAAATTTTTAGTGATTTTTATTTCATAAATATGAAATAGGTATTAGTTTTGTTGATTTTTATTAAAATTTGAACCTAACATACCCGATCTGATTTATTAGTTCAACCTATTAAATTTTTTTGGTGAAACTCAAAAAGTCGAATAAATGTAAATAAAAAGTCATTCGATTTAAATCGTGCATATCAAAGCACTGTAAAAAGAAAAGATAGTTTTATCGATTCAAAAAGTGGATCAAGTATGTTTGAGGCAATTCACTTTTGTGCTTTCGACAAACAATCAAATGTATCATCCAGTGTGAATCTATCCCAAAAAAGGTTTCATATATTCACATTTATAATGACTAGGCATTTATTTAACTTTTGTTCATCCAAATCTTTTATAATTATAATTTTCAAAACTATTACTGTTAGATATGACTCAACGGAGAAACATCAACCAACATTAGATTGGGTTATGTGCTTAGGGACCTTAGCGTACGATCTCCTCTCGACTTTGGATCTTAGCACCCTAAAACGATTGGAATATTTTGGATTATATAAAATGTCTTGAGTTTAAATTTTATAAATTAAAAAAACATAGTTGAGATTCTAACGATCATCAGCAAACTGTGTGATTTTTTTATATTTATAACATGGTAAAAAAATAGAATATCATATATAATTGATTAAGTTTGAACTAAAATTAAAAATATTATATAATCGAATATAATAGATAAACATTAAGAACAAATAATGGAAGCAATTCCTTAAAAAAAAATGAAAGCAATAAGATAAAAGTATTGGTTGGAAAAATAAAAAATTTATGTGTTTTGACAGTGTGCCCTGGAATTTCTTGTACACAAGCACGTTACAAACAGCTATATATGGATAAAGATGAAATGAGATTGTGAAAAGTTGCTTGGTTTCCTTTTGTCACGACGAGGACCAGGTAACAACGTGATTGGCCCACTCTTTTTAACCCTCACTCATGGCCCTACGTATTTTTCCATGAAACTTCATAATATATATTCTTTTGGTTACCTTTGGACCATGGCTGAAAAATAGGGAGAAGAAGAAACTTGAGATTGGAAAGTTTGAAATATGCATGCATGTGTCTCATTTTTATATAGCTTAATGAATATATGTTTCATGAGTTCGTCGGAAATTTGGGGTTTGAAATAGTCGTTCTTATGAGAACCCAAAACCACGTGGAACAAGGGATAGTGGACTGTGTTTTGGTCTACGAGATGAAGAAGATGCCTTATATTGCATAATTTTTATTTGGATGATTAAAGAAACTTGTAACTTGTAATTAAGAATAGTTTAATAAGGTACGTACCGTACTGGATCGTGTGAACGTATTGTTTAGAAGAGTAAATATATTTAAAGGCCATTGATAAAGGTTGATTTGAATGGTAATAACAAAAGGACAGAATGACATTTTATGATGTACATTAGGGCTTAAAAAAGAAGACGTTTTATGATTTAACTTGAATTGATTGATTAGCTCACCAATCTTACTTTAGGGTTTTATTGGGAGACAATATTCGACACTACATCTAATTTTCGCCCCTTTATTTTATTTGTGACACACAAATAGAAGAAAGAACACTAAAAAAAATATTCCGGGTTGGGAGGCCATGAAAAAGGATTGAAAATTTTAAATTATAGTTCAGTATTTGTTTTCCTATGTTTCCTTTTCCCTCTGAATAATGTGCATCGTTTTTTAAGGCAAACCCGTATTTTGCATGCAAATTAAACTAATGATTTCGATGGTAGACACGTATAGATCATTCACCAAAAAAAGAAAAAAAGACACGTATAGAAATAGGATTCATTAGCATTCATTCAATTTCATAATAAAAGCAAAACCGGTATTGGCGACAAATATCAAAGAATATTCAGCCACGCTTTGCAATCTGGGAGGCAAATTGATAATTTGGGTTATGTTTCGCAATCATTTTTAAATAAGTTTTTAGTTTCTTTTCCTAATTAATTTTTTTTAATATTATGAACAATATTTAGTAAATAAAATTTTTAAATCAATATTAGCATTTTTTAAATTCTACTTAAATAATATTTTTTAAAATGTTGACTTTTAGTTATTTTGTTTTATTCTTTTTTATTTTTAAAGTATTTATTAAATTTCAATCTTACCTTTTTTATACATAAGTTAGGATTTTTTTTCTCTCTCTTCTTACATAATTTATTTCTACCATTATACCATTTACATTATTTATTATATTATTTTAACATTATACTTCAAGATATTTTAATCGTTATGTTTTTTAAGAAGAAATTCTTAACTATTATGTTAATGAAAGTATAAAATATGTATGTTACTTGATTTTATTTTAAATTTGGTTAAAAATATTGGATTAAAATACAATTTTAATCTTCCTATTGTTATCAATAAGTGATTTTAATTCTTTTATTTTAAAATTAAAATATATAACCCCACATCTTAAAAATATCAATGATTTTGGTTCTTTCATTCAAATCAGTATTTTGGTCAATAAATTATATTTTTAATAATTAACTTGAAGATTATAAAATTTGTGTTTTTAATAAACTAAATTTATTTTAATTAAAAAAAAAAAACTATGATCCTTTGCTTCAATGACCACCATGAAACTTCAATCCCTAACCCTCATTCGTTGCTCAGCACTCCCCTCCCATCAGACTTAGACTTGCAAAGATCAACGGTGCTTCTCACACTAGCAAGCATTCTTCAAAGTTCAAACCGTCTATGCTTCTTCTCCGAGCACATTTTAATCTTCCTTGGAGAACCCCCAAGAATCACATCTGCAACAGTACTTTTCGTCTATGGCCTAATCCCTCAAATATTCACCAACGTTGTAAACTTCCCCATTCAAAAATTCCTCGAAGCCTGGAGCATAGTGGCTCCAAGTGCATACATTTCAACACGACGGAGTTCCGGCGAAAAATTGCTATTCTTCAAAAAAAATGTTTATGTTTTCTGAACCCAAATACAAAAACAACCTCATGTTTGCTACAATTTCATAACTAAGGATACTACGTGGAGAGTTAACACAATTCTTTGTTTTTATATTAAGAGGTTAAGTGCACAAGAAACACCCTCTAACAGAAGTACACTGTAACTATGATCACACTGGATGCAATCAATAGAAAAAGAAAAAAGTAGGACCCAGAATTGTGAACAAGGCTAAACCCCACCAGCATTTTTTTTTTTTGTAAAACTTTGAATAAGATGTCTTAACAATGCGGGAAATGTAAGAAGGTTTAACCATTGCCCCAATCTTATATTTCCCTTCACCAGAGAGTGTTTAGATCTTTCCAAGTCTGATTCTGAGGCCGATATAGCACGGCAACGCGGTGGAGTTCTGGCGGCCGGAGACAACGATCAAAGGGAGTGCAGAAGAACGAATGACGGGTTAGGGATTGGAGTTTCACAGTAGCCACTAAAGGATCACAATTTATTTATTTTTATTTTTAATCTTTAATTGAAATAAATTTCAATTCAATAAAAAAAACATATTTTATAATAGTTAATATTAATTATTTGACCGTCAAAGTATTAACTTGAATGAAAAGATCAAAATTACATTAAAAAAACTAAATATTTCAATTTAAAAATAAGAAAATTAAAATTACTTATGGACAAAAATAAAGAAATTAAAATTACATTATAGTCAAAATATTTTAAGGCTTCCAAATGTTACTTGAGTTTTAATTTTTATTAATACAAATTTTACTTTAATTTTATTGGTTGTGTATGTAAATAGTCAGTAAATTTTTTAAAATACTCGTTATACAACACAAAATTAGACTATCAAAAAGTCTATGACATTAATATATTAGCTTGTATTTATATTTGGAGAAGCATGAGGCAAATGTTGTCTCATCTGGTACTACTCTTTTATTTGATGTATGACTTTGTGATATTAATCCTACGTTAAAGTATGTCTACGATATATAATTCTTATATTTATATCGTGAAAATTAACTCACATTTTCATAAATAAATTAAATAAAATATTTAATTTAATTAAAATTAAATAGTAAATCTTACTAACACAACAAGGTGTTACATTTGTCAACCGCGAAGATGACTATCATGAAGATATATATTCGTTTCTAGCTATTGGCATCTGACGAAGACTAACTCTCATGTACCCACTAGAGGCAACTGAAACTTGATAGACTCACCACCTAGTCTAACTAACACCTTAAACGCCTAGATTTGATCTTACTTATTTCTTGTTCAAGTTCGTTCAATTCTAAATCCGAAACCAACCGTTGATTACCCTTAGAATAAACCAAAGCCCTACTTTTGGTGGAATGCATGGTTTAATTGTTGCCTTGAGTCTAAGAACTCACATTTTAATAAAGTGGGTGTTAAAATGAATTAAACTGGGCGGATAAATTTATTAAATCTATGAAAACAAGTTGGTTTGTGTGATTCAATCTTTCAATTTGTATAACGTACTCAACGACTCATCTCATATAACTCGTTGAGTTAAGGAACAACTTGGATGGATTCAACCATCAAGTTAGACTTTTTTGGTTTGCTATTTGGGTAAATAGTCACTTTTATCCCTGAAAGTATAATTTGCTGATAAATGTGTCCCTGAAAAATCTAAATATATAATTTAATCATCGAAAGTATTAAAAGTGCGACGAAAATATTATGTTATCAACTTCCGTCCGTCAACGCTAAAAAAGTTGTCTACGTGATACAGAGGGATAATTTTGTCAGTAATAAATTACTTACATGACTGCCAACGTAGAAACATATTTGTCATATGCAAATTTAGTGACTTTTGATTTTCCTAGACTGTGGGAAAAATTATTCTTTTGGCGTTTGTTCATTTTCTTCATTCCCAAAAGGTTTTTTTTTTTACACAACCCAAAAGTAACTCTTCGTTCTTGAACGTTCTTGATTTTTTTTCATCTCCCACACTTCCTCAAACTTCTTCATTTCCAAAGTCTGGTTCCTGAAAGTGCTTCATCTCCCACACTTCTACAGCCTTGTTTCCAGAAGTAGTTCGTTGCCAAATTTCCCAACCACAGCGACGACCACCATACATTCATTCCCGTCGATGATGACCACAGCGACACACACCCAAGTTTGGAGTTTATCGTATATTGTGTCATCTTTGTATGCTTTTTTTTTTAATTTTTTTTACGCGTATGGAGTTTATTGATTGGTCGTAATGGCACCGTCGTCGGCTAGTGTCTTCATCGTCAATAGACGATTGTTTTGGGGTTTCGACGATGACCGTAACGATGCCGTCGTCATTTTCATATTTCGTTGACCGAAATGGCATCGTCACCGTCGTGTTTTTCGTGGTGGTCATCGTCCATGTGGCCTCTGTTGTCAAACCTCTTCTCTTGTGTTATCTTCTTTATTCTTAAACTTCTTCTCTTCTTTTCTCTATTATGAAACTTGTCTTTTTTTCTCTGTTATGAAACTTTTGTGTTATCTATTTGTGAAAATACAATTAATGTTTGCTATGTTTCTCTGTAGGATGCCTAATGAAATCATTCTTATTCTGCACCACAATGGTAAATTCATACAAAATGCAAATGGGACACTAGAGTATGTCGGTGGTGAATTTTGTGTCTAGGCAGAAGTTGAAATAGATTTGGTTGATGTGTGGACACCTAAGAATTGTGCAAAGCCTGTCGCAACTATGTGAAGTTTGTTTCAGTATGTTATTTGGTGTGTGGTATTGGTTTACAAAGGCTGGAGAATGATCATGATGTGTTGTCTATGTGCCAAATTGGGCTTGTTGATCCAGAAAAGGAAGTGCATGTATACTTTAGAAAATGTTGATCCAATGGGGGGTCCTGTTAGTGAAATTGGGCCGGTGATTAAAGTACATGCAATGCCTATAAATTGCAGTGCAGAAAATGTTGTTGAGACTGTTACTGAAGAGTGTACTCAAAATGGTATTGAAGATATGGATGATGATGGTGCTAAAGGTGGTTCAGATGATGAAAATGAAGTAGTTGGACTTGGTGTACAAGATGTAGAAACTGAAGTCGTTGAAACAACAGTTGAAACAGAACCTGAAGTTGTTGGAGTTGAAACTGAAGTGAACAGTGATGCAGATGATGATGAAGTTAAAGAACGTGATGGGGATGTTGATTTTTTTTATCATTTTGAAAGTGACTTAGACTATGTATATGTGTCTCCAGAAGATGATGGACAATCAAGTGACACATTGGCAGATAGTTACCAGTCTAAAGAATTCCAATCCCTTCCCAACAGTGATGATGAAGGTGACTCCAATTCTAAAATCATGTATCCTCAATACAATCCTACAAATAGTTTTGGACAAGTGCATTTGGAGGTTGGAATGGAGTTTGATACCATCAAAATGTTTATTGAAGTTGTCAGAGACTTTACTATTTTCCATGGCAGAGATTTGAAATGGGTAAAAGTTGACACCATTCGAGCTAAAGCACGTTGTAAACAAGTTGGATGTTCATGGGAAATTTATTGTTCATGGTCTGAAGTTACAAAAGCTTTCAAATCAAGACTTTTTTGGAGGAGCACATATGTGGAAGGGTCTTCAAAAATAAACAAGTTACAATGAAAATGGGTGGCAAAAAAGGTGGTTGATAAGCTTAGGTTTCATTCAAACCTAAATCATGTGGAGACACATGAACATCTCAAAGAATATTATGGTGTGCACATTGATGAAAGAAAGATGTTTAGGTCTATCAAAGAGGCTTGATCATTGGTTAAGGGAAGCATCCAATTGTAATATGTTAAGCTTTGGGACTATTCACTTGAGTTAACAAGAAGCAATGAAGGATCAACTGTGAAAATGAATTGCATTCCCATAGCTAGATCTTCTCCACAACTCCACCGAATTTATATATGTTTAGATGCATGCAAGAAAGGATTCAAGGCTGGCTGTAGACCTTTTATTGGTCTTGAAGGTTGTTTCCTGAAAGGGTACTATAGTGGTCATTTGCTTGCAGCAAAGGGACAACATGCAAACAATGTTTTTTTTGTGATTGCATATACAATAGTAAATGCTAAAGATAAAGATAACTAGAAGTGATTAATCACTTTGTTACATGAAGACATAGGAGACTACAAGAACTATGGCTAAAATTTCATGTCAGACATTCAAAAGGTGCAATTCAATATAGAAAGTTGATTTCATGCATGCATATGTGATAGTTTTGTGTCATGATAGCAATATGATATGTTGTATCGTGGAAATTTTTGTCAGTAAGTATAATAATTGAATGATATAAATTTCAATAAGTTATAAACATCAGGGTTATTTTTGACTCTGTAGTAATTTGGTTTGTGATTTCATTCAAATCATACTAGTGTGTCATGCTAGCAATATAATTTGTTCTATCTGTGTTTAATTTTCCCTGCCTTTACCTGTTTTGATATTTAACATGTAATGTTTATTTATATATAGGGGTTGCTTCCTACAATGCAGGAAGTTATGCCATGTGTGAAACACAGATATTGTGTTATGCACTTTATGGAGGAATTTCTCAAAGCAGTGGAAAGACAAAGAGTTAAAAGGTGTAGTTTGGAAGTGTGCACGATCTACTACTGAAGCAGAATTTATGTTAGTATGGAAGCTATAAAAAGGAAGAATGAAAAAGCATGGGTATATTTAGACAAGTGGCCCCATGAATCATGGACCAAAGCTTACTTCAGTGAAAATTGCAAAGTTGACAACATAACCAACAACAATTGTGAGTCTTTTAATGCAAAGATTTTAAAGTTAAAAAATAAGCCAATTTTGAGTTTGTGTGAGGATATAAGGACGTATATAATGCACAAGATGACAAGTGCAAAACTGAAAATGGCTACAAGATTTAGCCCATTGGTACCTATGCAACAGTCAAGGTTGGAAAAGGAGAAACTTGAATCCAACAAGTGGACTACAAACTAGGTTGGTGATCCTCATAGAACTAGATTTAAGGTCTGCCATCATGAAACAAGAATTGATGTCGATCTACAAAACCAATCATGCACATGTAGGATGTGGAAACTTCCAGGTATACCACTGCATGACTTAAGTTTATAAATTATGGATTTTATGTATTGCATCTCTATGAAAATTGTGTTTATGTACATAGGCCTACCTTGTAGGCATGCGATTGTCGCCATCAGATACAATAACCACAAACTAGAGGACTACAGTGATGGTATGTTGACTATTGGATCTTACAATGCAACCTATGAAAATTTAATACGCCCTACCAAGAGTCAACAATATTAGGAAACTACACCGTTTGATAGGCTGACACCACCCCATATTAAAAGGAGACCTGATCGACCCAAAAAATGTAGAAGAAAGGATCAGAATGAGGGTCAAGTCAGTAACAGTAGACTAAAAAGATCCTATAAAGAGGTTACATGTACTAGATGTGGTCTCAATGGTCATAACAGTAGAGGATGCATTAATGGTGGTGTTTTACCAAGACCAAAAAAGTGGAAACCTACTGTTGAAGAAGGCAATAACTCAAATGCAACCACAACAACACCAACAAGATATTTTTAAACATCTGATTAATTTTTTTATTGTTCCTGGGGCATGGTTGTAATAGATTAAGCATTGATTACTTGTTGTCAACTGATCTACTTGCTATAAATCCATTTTTTGTGTATGTGGTGAATTGATTTGTTGCCATCAGATACAATAACCACTTAACTTAAATTTGTCAATTATTCTGTGTATGATGTGAATTGATCTACTGTTGTTAATCCACTGAGTATGCAATTCTGTTAATTCAGTACATGATTAATTTCTTTTGGATTTAATGCAGGTTTGTTATTATTAAATGTAGTTTGTGTTGTATATTGCTTTAAAATTTTGTTAGCAAGCATTTGTTCTTAAATGTAGTTTGTGTTGTATAAGAAGGGAATAATCATATATATTGTTAGCAACCATTTGGCTACTCTATTTTGTTGGAAAAGGTTATCTTTAAATTTTGATGATTACTCCTTTTAGAGAATGCCACTGCATACACCATTTGTCTATTATAGTTACATGAAATTTGTGTTATCCATGTGGAATGTTAGTTGCTAATGATTACTTACTAATGTTAGTTCTCAATAATCTATTTATCTATAATTATATTAAATTTGTGCAGAGGCTAATGACTATTTTACATATATGTAGAATGAGATTAACTGCTTTCAATTTGCTCCACAAGTTGAACAACCTTCAACTAATTTGGAAATTACTCCAACTCCTAATGCTGAAAATGCTTCAACTCAAAATGTTCCAACTCCAAGTCATGTGAGTGATTTTTACATTTTATTGATTAGTTATTATTAAATTATGGTATGCATAACTAATCACTATTTATTAGTGCTGTAGGAAACAATCTTTATACCTCCACCGATGTCAACTGCATTTAGACCATCTCCACTTAGGCCTCCAGCACCAATTTAAATTATACTGCCAAATGGAGTATCTCATAACAAGAACCAATCGAATTACATGAACTTCATACCTACACCTGGAATGTCTAGCCATCAAGATTCGAAGAACTAAAATATGAGATAGATTAATCTTTTATTTATAGTAGATAGTAACTAATTATTATAATTTGGATAAAACTATAATGATTAATACACTAATACAATGTTTATTTTGGTATAATATTTATTTTGGATAATTTATGTTGTGACAGAAAAATTATTATTCATAATCAATATTATTAATATTATGTTTGTTATAAATTATTTTTGCAAACTAGTTTGTTAGGTTATTATTGTGACGTTATGCTTGTAACAATAAAAAATGTCGCAAAATCTATTATAAAATTATATTTTACCCATAAAAAATGAAATTACTGACATTGTCGTCCAAAATTGGTGACTATTTTCATCCAAATGGCCAAAATCTATCACAATTTTTTTTTTGTGATTGACATTTTGTTCCAAAAGAAGGTACTGACATTTAGGTCCAAATAAAATTACTGACAATTTCCTCCAAGAAAAAAATTACTGACAATTTGATCCATAAAATTTTTACTGACATTTACGTCCAAAAATGATTTCTTACTCACATTTTCGTCCAATTTATTTAGCATGACCACGTTGACGATCAATTTTGTAACAAATTTGTTCCTCTGTGTCACGTAGACAACTTTTTTAACGGTAACGGATGAAAGTTGACGACGAGATATTTTTGTCACACTTTTAATACTTTCTATGACTAAATTTTGCATTTAAATATTTTAGGGATACATTTGTTAGTGAATTACACTTTCAGATATAAAAGTGACTATTTACCCTTGATATTTTGATAGATTGTTTGATCAAATATTATTTAATTTATTGGATATAATATTTTGTAAATTATTATAAATTTGATGTTATGTTGTTGTTTTCTCTACTTTTATTTTATTTATGATAATAGCTTCTAAAGAGGATTTGTGTCAACACAATTTAGTAAGATGATATTATTGTGATTGTCACATCATATTTAGATTTTATTTATTTATTTATTAGTAAACTAACTTATGAATGATTTATTATATATATATATATATATATATATATATATATATATATATATATATATATATATCATTTTGACAGCTCAATTTAATCTAACTTAACTCATAGTCTCATTAAGATTAGGTTGAATTTTTCAACTAAATCTTAAAATGGATCCAACTCAACTTTTTTTCCTAGTTGAAGTTGGAATATATTAGATTAGAGTTATTTTTGAATAATTTTATTTAGAAATACTTCTAAGAAAAAAATAAAATAAACATCTTCATAAACTAGAATGAGTATTTAATTAATTAGTTAATCATTAGCTAATTTGTAAAAACTCTCTCATATAATTTCTCTAAGAGTATATTTGGATGGAGAAATTTAATAGGGTAATTCAATTTTTTAAATAATTTTAATTACTTTTCAGTTAAATAAGGTGTTTGGATAAAATATTTGAAAAGAAATTGAAATTTCAGTATTTTGTTCAAGTATTTTAATCAACTTAAATATTAGGATTTCAAATTCTTTCAAAAATTAAAGAATTTGAAATTCTTGTGAACTTATGATGACATGTTCTCCTTCCTCCAACAATTTATCACCCTTCTCTCTCTCTCTCAACGTGTTTTCTCCCTCATTTCACTCTCGGATCTCTCTCTGCGCTCAATCTCTCTCTTGCAACAGCACTCAATCTCAACGTGTTCTTCTCTAAAACACAGCTTATCTGTCTCTGGTTAGTCTCTCTTGCTCTCTCGTCTAAGTATTATAGGATTTTTGTGTTCATCTTTATTTCAATCCTATTTTTACTATTTGATTTTATTAATTTGCATTTCGTGTCTATAATATAGGGTTTGTAGGTTGCATTTCTACCAAACTATGTTGGATTTGGATTTGAGTTTGTCTGATTATAAGATTTGATGTTGCATCTAAGTAATAGATACATTATACAATCCAAAATCCTTCAATAAATAAGTAAAAAGAAAGGACAATTTGTTATCACATTTCCTTTCTTTTGTTGAGTATTCTGTTGGAAACCGCAACAGAGGATGCAGAGGACAATTTCCTAGCTTGACTATAAGATCTGATGTTGTTCTTTGCATGTTGTTGTAGTGACCTTAAGGCATAGTTCCATCTGCATACACCTAATTGGTCTTTCAAGGCCTCCACTGCGCCTATTCTTGATGCCACTATCCAAGCTTTGGTTGATGTACTCATGGTGTATGAGAGAAAGAGATTAGGAATCAAGAAAGGTCCAATAATTTCTGAGGAAGAGCTTATTTGTCTTAAAAGATTAAAAAAATCATAATAAAAACAAAGTTCTAAAGCAATTGATAATGAAAGATGGATCATAGATTACGTGTTGTCTCATCATTCGCAAAGTCATAGGAGGAGCCACCTTTAGCATAAGAGAACCCTTCTCCAACTGGTGTCTCTAAATACAACATGTTTGTTTCTGCATCACAAAGTAACTCTTATCATATTGGAGCAATTCTTGCAAATATAATGGAATGGTCAATACTTCAATGAAGTACCTTTGTTCCAACTGTACTCATTTTTAATCAGAACTTCTCCATTTGGTCTAAAAGGTCCATTTTCAGAGAATGCACCCACTCCAAGAGAAGAACAACCTGGTCCTGTAAACAGGAATTCACTTATATAACATTTTTCTAGGAAATTTTAAAACCATGTTCTGAAACTAAATGGTCTATATTCTATACTGATTTTACATTTTTTTTAATCCAAAGTCTTAGACTTATTCTAATTTTTGAGGCAGTGTTACATAAATATAGTTGTAGCAAGTGAGAAAATGCAGACCTCCATTGAGCCAAAGAACAAGAGGCTTTGAAGCTGGATCCGTTTTTGATTCAACAAAATAGTAAAAGAGAGCCATGTATATTTGGATACACCTAATTATTGCCATGTATATGAGAAATTATTATATAATTTTCTGTCCACTTGCAATTTTGACATGGGTTCAGAGTTTGTCCAAAAACTCTTAAAAGAGTGATATCACTTCCTGGCTTACTTTGCACTCTAAAATAAGTTGTTCACTTTGGGGGAACTAGATTTCATATGTGTAGATATGGTAAAAAGAGTAAAATGAGATCAATTATCACTAGATGATAATAATTAAGTACAAGTGTGTGTAATTATGGCACGTTAGTCCAAGTGAAATTACATACAAGAAAGTCGTGTGACTTTTTTTCTTGTTTTAGGATGTATGTACTAATGGTTGGTTAATGGATTCAAGAAAGTCATGTGACTTTTTTTCTTTTTTTTTTATTTCCAGTGGCTAACAGATGTATATTTGCTCATACTGGTAGAACTTCCTTCAATTATCATTCAGCGTCCAGTTTTGTTGCTTTTAGATTTTATTTTTCTTGCTTTGTTTTTCATAAATATGTTGGCTCTAATTCAATTGAAATTTTTTTGGCTATTTGAATTAACTTTTTAATATAGTATGACATTTGTTATTTATAAATCTTTTTGTGGTTCATCAGTATTTTGTGACTCTGCCTGGTGTTTTAAGTATGTATATTTAACTGAATGTCGATACTTCCTTGATGTTTCTCATGCACATACATTGGTGCAGTTTTATTGAACTTCGGAGGATTAAGTATTTATGGTTTTACATTTCAGGAGTGAGAGATAGATCACTTTTCTTGGTTTATAACTGAAGGCTTCACATCTTACTGTAAGAGAAAGAGAAGAGAAAGGTAGGTGATAATATATTTGGCAGAAGTTATTTTTGTTGTTTCAAGGAAAAACTTATAGTTATTTGGATTTTAGGTTTGTGGTTGGATATGATTACTTTATTTCTCTCCCTTTTCATTTGCTATTGATTGTGTGGAACTTTGTGATGGAACTGGTCAGTTTTTATTTTTAATATATTTTTGGAAAATTATTTCTTAAATTGTTTAGAATTTTATACCATTACCATCAAAGCTACATGCTTGTCAATAATGTGGATGTTGATTTGCCTTATATAGGAATTGGAAAAAAAAATCTTGCTCTTCCAGACAATATTTTCATAATTAAAGGAATTCTCATTATCCTTATCCTAATCCTTATTTAGTCAATTGAATTAGTGCCATAGTGGGTTCTGAACATGCCTTTAGTGTTCAATTTATGAGCTTAATAGCTTGTAATTTTCTACACTTATTCCTAGAAAGTAAGCTTGTCCATTATAGAATTATATATCAATGTACTTAGAAAAAAGGTCAAGTGTACTAATAGTTTGGTTATATTGTTTTAGTAGTATTTTCATTTGAAATAGTTCTTTTGACAAGTTCCTTCAGTCTCTTGGTGTTTTGGTATTTCTGTTTCTCATTTTGCAAATTAAATTATATATACTTGTCTTTTTTGATAGAAATTGTAGTTTCACATAAACCTGTACTTGTTGGGTTTTTTATGTCAACAATCATAAAAGATGCTTAGAAATTGTAGCATTGGCTATTTTTGGTTGGATGGATGTATTAAAGGATGCTTGTAAATAGCCTCCGTCATGTTCTTGAAAACATGGTTTTTTGTATTGAGTTGTCTCAAAGACTAGCAGTAGTCTCTCAAGTGTAGAGCTCAATCAATTCATAGCATTGGCAATTTTGGAATTTATTGTTGGATGGATGTGTTAAAGGATGCATGGAAATATCCTTTGTTGTGCTAGGCACCTAAAATATAGTTTTAGCTATGTTATATGGGGTTGTCTCAAAGACCGGAAGCCTATATGCTTTGCCCAAATAGTACATAGAACTTATTAATGAAAAAAATAATTATTTTATTAAAAAATTATTTTATTCAAATATAAAATTTTAAAAAAGAATGCATTTGATTATTTTATCAAAATAAGAAATTTTTAAAATGAAGAAATTCAATTTCTTTATCGAAACACAAAATTTTGAAAATGAAGAAATTCAATTTTTTATCCAAACACAATTTTAAAAATGAAGGAATTTAAATTGAAACATTTGAAATTTTCACTCATCCAAACACACTCTAAAAGATAAAAGAACATCTACAAATTAGCTAATTGAAACTTAATTATTTTAACTTCTAAAAAAACTCATTTTATTTTTTTATTTCTATTTTCTTCTCTTATAATTTCTTCTAGGGAGGCTTCTCCAAATAGACCCTTAGTTTGTTTTGACATCTCTATGTTCAGCTTATTAATAACAGGACCAAACTAAACTCGCATAAGCATCTCAAATAATGCAATAAGCATGTTGCTCGCAACACCCAACTAAACTATGTAGTTTGTTTTTTCAGATAACACTATGTTGTTAGTTTGATATATCTAGTGTTTTCTCTCTACGGCTGAAACAAAACCACATATACATGAGTGATTATTGTTAGGAATTTTATAATTCCTAATTAATTAATATGGGCTACATATTATATTATAACATTTATATTAGCTATTTATATTTAGATGGGTTCAATATAAAATGATCTAATTCAATGAGTTCATTAGACTGCCAACAGAAAATTGATATGGGCCTAATAAGCGGAAACCAGTTTGGCCCATTAGGGGATAATGAGAACCCTAATAGGTTAAAACTTAAGGCAAGATTATGGTCCCCAAGACACCAAATCAAGAAACAATTTCTCCTCTCCCCATCTGAAAAGAAAACGAAGGTCTCATAAGGAAGAAGGTGATTTGGTTAAAAAAGGTCATTAAACCAATTGTTCGTGACCGTTATAAGATTCTGCTTCGTGTTGATCAAGCTCTATGGATCTAGGTATTCCTTAAAACCTCTTGATAATCTGATGTAATGTGTTTTGGTGCTCATTTGGTATTTTATAAGGTTTATTAAAAATTCCAACAAGTGGTATCAGAGTCACCATTACTGTTAGATTATTGGGATTTAAAGTTGTTTGATATGTATTATATCTGGATTGTTTTAGTTATATGAACCCTAATATTATTTTGGGGAGAAACTATTTCGATTAATAAATTTGTGATAGTACCGTGGTATGTTCGTTTCGGATGCGTAACTAGTTTACCATGATGTTGTTTTCAAATATTTACTGTTATCATAATTGGGTGCAAATTTAACCATTGCAAATCCTTTCCATTTATTTGCGTGTCCAGTAATTTTAATTAAATTGATTGAAACATTATGTTGCCAAAGTAACCTCTATTGTGTAAATTGATTTAATTAAATTGCATGGATGTTAGTATGAAATTATTTATGCGAATTGTGCTTGACCCAAAGGAAGACACAATTTGGCCAAATAATAACATACCTGCGATGATAAATATGTGATAATTATAAAGTTTTTTTTCATGAAAATAATAGTCGGTCCAAAGAAAGGCTATTATTTGTTAGAACTAATTGTCAATATTTGATCATTGCGTTGAGAGTACCAATTACAAATTAATTTCTCTATCCAAAGACTAGAATTAATGTTGTGTTGGGTATCTTGTGATGGATCTGTTATAGGAAATATTTGCATGTATTGTTATATATACTTTATATGACTTGCTTGATTATTTGTGAACATGTTATTAATTTTTGTTCTCTCTTTAGTTAATATTGTAGTGCTGCAAATGTTACTGCCCAAGTGAATTCTATCCCAATGCTGAATGAGACAAATTTTAAGGTCTGGAAGGAAGTCATAGAAATTGTTCTTAGCTGTATGGATTTGGACTTGACACTAAGGACGGACAACCCATTTCCACTCCGGAAACCTCTAATGAGGTAAAAATTGAGAAGTGGGATCGGTCTAACCGAATGTGCCTTATGATCATGAAGCACTCTATTCTAGAGGCGTTTCGGGGCTCTATTTCTGAGGGTCAAAGTACAAAGAAATTTCTTAAGGAAATTGAGCAATACTTTGCCAAAAATGAAAAAACAGAAACGAGTAACCTTTTGGCTAAACTCATCCCCATGAAGTATAAAGGCAAAGGGAACATAAGGGAGTACATTATGGAGATGTCCAATCTCGCATCGAAACTCAAGTCACTTAAGTTAGATCTTGGTGAAGACCTGCTCGTGCACTTGGTTTTGATCTCGCTTCCTGCACACTTTGGGAAATTCAAAGTGAGCTATAACACTCAAAAGGACAAATGGTCCCTCAATGAGCTTATATCTCACTATGTGTAAGAGGAGGAGAAGTTGCAGAGAGATAGGACTGAAAGTGCTCACTTGACTTCGACCTCTCAAAATAAGAAAAGGAAGAAGACTAAGGATGTTGCGGAAGGGACTTCTCAGCAAAAGAAACAAAAGAAGGATGATGAATTTACCTGTTACTTTTGCAAGAAGTCAGGATACATGAAGAAAGAGTGTCCTAAGTATGCCGCATGGCGTGTGAAAAAAGGTAAATTTCTTACTCTAATTTGTTCTTAAGTTAATTTGGCCTTTGTACCTAAAGATACTTGGTGGGTAGATTCTGGTGCTACTACTTACATAAGTATGACTATGTAGGATTTCCTGTGGAGCCGACCGCCAAGTGATGATGAAAGGTTCATCTTTGTGGGTGATGGCAAGAAGGTTGCAGTGGAAGCTATTGGAACTTTTAGATTACAGTTAAAAAATGGATTTTATTTGGATTTATTTGAGACTTTTGTTGTACCGTCTTTTAGACGAAATTTGATTTCTATTTCTAGTTTGGACAAATTTAGATTTTCTTGTTCATTTGGAAATAATAAAGTTAGTCTCTACCAAAATTCAAAAATGGTTGGTTCTGGTTCTTTAATTGATAATCTTTACATGCTTGATGTTGTTAATTCCTATAATGAAATACTACAAATAAGTTCATGTGGCACAAAACGAAAGTTGAATGAGAATTCAACCACCTTATGGCATAAACGTTTAGGCCATATCTCTAAACAAAGAATTCAGAGACTTGTGTTGGATGAAATTCTTGACCCTTTGGATTTATCGGACTTTGAGGTCTGTGTTGAATGCATAAAGGGAAAATGAACAAACATAAGGAAATTAGGTGCCGAAAGAGCTAAAGACGTCTTAGAACTAGTGCATACAGACATTTGTGGTCCTTTTCCTACTACTTATTGGAATGGACAACAATATTGCATTACCTTCATAGATGACTACTCTAGATACGGTTACCTATATTTGATACATGAGAAGTCCCAATCCCTAGATGTTTTTAAGACTTTCAAGACTGAGGTTGAACTTCAACTTGGAAAGAAAATTAAGGCTGTCAAATCTGACTGTGGTGGTGAGTACTATGGCAGATATGATGGATCAGGAGAACAACGTCCAGGGTCTTTTGCGTTTTTCCTCAAAGAGTGTGGAATTGTTTCGCAATACACTATGTAGCAGAACAAACAAATCAAACTCTTTAGGATATGGTGAGAAGTATGATTAGTCATTCTTCTTTGCCAGAGTCACTTTGGGGAGAAGCCTTAAAGACCGCAGTTTACATCCTTAATAGGGTGTCAAGTAAAGTAGTTAACAAAACCCCTTATGAACTTTGGACTGGTAAAAGGCCAAGCATTAAACATTTGTAAATTTGGGGTTGTCCAGCTGAGGTACGGCCTCATAGGCCACATGAAAGAAAGCTGGACTCAAGAACAATTAGCTGTTATTTTTTTGGCTATGCTGAACGCTTTCGGGGCAATAAATTTTACAATCCCACCTTAAGATCCTTTTTCGAGACAGGAAATGCGAGATTTCTTGAGGAAGTTCAGTTTAGGAAGGAAGAGAACATAAGGAATGTTGTCTTTGAGGAAGAACCTGTTATTTACAGTGATAAAGTCCTCGTACCTATTATTGTTCAAGACACAACTCCAATAATAGAAGACAATGTTCAAACTATTGACATTGTTCCAGAACAAGACAACAATGAGGTTCTCCCTCAAATACCTTTAGAGCAACCTCAACAACCTCAAGAAATGTCATTAAGGAGATCCATTAGAGAGAGAAGAAGTGCAATCTCAAATGATTATATTATATTATGTTGGATCGAGTGGCCTCAGAATAATTAAGAAGGGGGGGTTGAATTAATTATTCCTAAAACTTTACCAATTAAAAATTACTCTTTTAAGGCTTTTACTTTTGTTGATAAGAGAATATGGAGTAGAAGAGAAACTTAACAGAAAGTAAAAGCGAAAATTAAATGCACAGCGGAAAGTAAAAAAGTAGGGAAGAAGGAAACAAACACACAAGAATTTTTATACTGGTTCGGCAAAAACCCGTGCCTACCTCCAGTCCCCCAGCGACCTGCGGTCCTTGAGATTTCTTTCAACCTTGTAAAAATCCATTTACAAGCAAAGATCCACAAGGGATGTACCCTCCCTTGTTCTCTTTGAACCTAGTGGATGTACCCTCCACTAGAACTGTTCCACAAGAGATGTACTCTCTCTTGTTCTCAGTCAAACCCAAGTAGATGTACCCTCTACTTGTACCACAAAGGATGTACCCTCCAATGTGTTAAGACAAAGATCTCAGGCTGTTAAACCTTTGATACTTTGTGAATGGGGATACAAAAGAATTCTCAGACAGTTAAACCTTTGAACGCTTTTGTATTAGGGAATGGGAAGAATCAAAAGAATTCTCAGACTGTGTGTGTTGAATTCTTTGACAAGGGAGAAGGGAGACACAAAAGAATTCAGACAGTTAGTCCTTTGTTCTTTTGGAAAAGGGAGAAGAGAGACACAAAAAGAATTCAGGCGGTTAGTCCTTGGCGAATTCTTTTTGGCAAAGGGAGAAGAGAATGAAAAGATGAATAGCACAAGTTTTCAAGGTTTGGAAAACCAGAAAACTTCAGAAAGCTTTTGGTACAAAGAAGAACAAGAAATTCAAAGAGATTCAAGGCTTGTAAAGGATTGTAATGAAATGATTGGAAAATTATTCAAGATTGTTGGTAGAAAGATTGATTGAAAATGAAAAACAAAGTCTTGCTTTTATAGACTCTTCATGTCTGGTCAAGAAGGTCATTCAGAAGAGTTATAACATTTTAGAAAAACTTAAAACCCATTTGAAAAAGTCAAAACCTTTTTGAAGAGTTACATCTTTTGATTTTTCAGAAACAATCACTGGTAATCGATTACCAAATAAGTGTAATCGATTACACAAAGCTTTTGAGTGAAACAATGCGACTCTTCATTTTTAAATTTGAATTTCAACGTTGAAGGACCCTGGTAATCGATTACCAAAACATTGTAATCGATTACAGCCTTTTGAAAATATTTGGAACGTTGTAAATTTAGTTTGAAAACTTTTTCAAACTCATTTTGCTACTGGTAATCGATTACAACAATATGGTAATCGATTACTAGAGAGTAAAAACTCTTTGGTAAATGTTTTATCAAAAACTCATGTGCTATTCAAAGTTTTGAAAAAACTTTTTAATACTTATCTTGATTGAGTCTTTTCTTCATTCTTGAATCTTGAGTCTTGAATCTTGATCTTGATTCTTGAGATCTTGAATCTTGAATCTTGATTGTAGACTTTCTTCTTGAGTCTTGAATTCTTCTTGATTCTTGAACTCTTGACTTGTTATTGATTCACTTGAGTTGTTTTTTGATCTTTTGAGCTTTTTGTTCATCACCTTTGTCATCATCTTTTGTTGTCATCATTGTTATCACCAAAACACCTTTGAATCATTGTTGATTCATCATGAAGCTTTGCTTCCACAATCTCCCCCTTTTTGATGATGACAACTTCTGAAATCAAGAAACACACACACACACTTTTTCCTAGTTAATCACTCTTATAAATGCTCCCCCTTTGTTTTTGAATTTATGCTTATCTTAAAATTAAATTGATTACTCATGTGAGTTCTTGATTTATCCCTATTTCTCTCCCCCATTGGCATCAACAAAAAGCCAAAGTGCATATCAAACTTAAGGTATGCAAATATATCTTAAACATTCATACAACATTCATAAAAAAATATCAACCACATCATGAAGTAAAAACCATGAAGCAACAATCATTAATAGATTAACTTATAAAATCCACATAGTCAAATAACATACTTGTTCAACCAAACCATTCAAATAAGGAAATAATAAATTGTTCAAATATAATAATATAGCCAAAACACGAGAATAGAAAACAATCAAACAAGATATCATATAACCATTCATCATACTAGAAATATAATATTTCATAGAATGTCATATAATCCAGAAAGTCATTCATAATAACCAAATAAAAGTACATACCTCTAGTCATATATCATTAAAGTAATTAAGTTTAAAACACATAATCATAAACAACCAAGAGCAAGTCAATATAATCATCATATTCAGTCATACTAAGCAAGTATTAAAAGAAATACTAAGTATTCAAATGTCATAAAAACATAGCCAAATACAAGGTTTTAAAAAACAAAAAATAATTATAATCTAAATCTATTATCAGAGAATCAAAACTTAACTCTAAGTAACAAAAATTAGTTATGAACACATACATGGTAACTCATTACTTATCTCAATTATTTTAGCATATTAATATAATTTTGACAAAAATCTAATCATGTCAAATTATATAAAAATGGATAAACATACAATAAATGTATTCATACAAGAGAAAAAAAAACTTATAAAAAATAAGTCATAAGTCATCAAAACATAAATCATTTGTCTAAGTCACTTGCATCTAGAAGTCCTAATTCTCTTCTAATGGTGTAGAAAGAATCTTTGGATCAACACTTACCAAGATGAGTTCTTTTTAACATAGATTGTTTCATCACATCAAAATAATTTTATTTGAAATAAAATATAATAGTTTTGAAAAGCATAAAAAATATTTTGAACAATCAATCAAGTAATTCAAACATATCAAACATATCAAACAAGAATTATACAAGGATTGAAGGATATAGATCACAGGCATCATCAAACATTCAGATTTGTTAAAGATAATTTAAAAACTAAGAAAGTTCAAAGAACTCAGTCAATCATGTAATCATTATTTTCTCTGAAACCTACATGCTCAATATCTTTATCATGCTCATGCTTGATAACACATTTTTCAGAATCAAAAAGATACTTTATATATGAAAATTCTTATAAGAATAAATAAATATAACATAATGGATTTTGAAAAACTTTATGAATGAACCTTAGCAAGTAATTCACATGTCATATTAAAAATTATGCAAGAATCATACAAGAGATAGAAAACCATACATAACCATTCATAAATGACTAATCACATATTACATCAAAAATCATGCATAATTATTTTAAAAATATATATTATCAAAATAATCAACATAACTTTTAAATAAAAAAAAATAATAATAGTTTTCAAGCACAATCAATCATCAATCATTTCAAATTAATTAAATTTAATTAACAATCAACTAACTATGCACAATACTTTCAAAAAAAATTCAAATTTCAAATTTTTTTAAATTTCAATTTTAAATTTCAATTTTCAATTTTCAAATAGTAAATTTTAAATTTCAAATTTTAACTTCCAACTTCCAATAACTTCCACTTCTAATTTTCAACTTTCAATTTCTAGTAACTTCCATTTTCAACTTCCAACTTCTATTTTCAACTTTCAACTTCAAATAACTTCCAAATTTTAGTTTTCAAACTTCCAATAACTTCCAAATTTTAATTTTCAAACTTCTAAAAAGTTGGACACAATTACCAAGGATAAAAAATCATGTATATTGAAATTCTTTTTAAACTAAATATAGTTAATTAATCATGATAAATTTTAACATAATTAAATAATTTTGGATTTATCTTCAATTTATAGAACTAAGTCTGTTCTACTGTAATCGATTACACATAGTGGTAATCGATTACCAGATAATTAAACACTAAATTTTAAGTATCAAATAACAATCATCAACACATATCATGGTAATTATTTACTTAATTCAATTATTCTATCATGTCAAAACAAACAAAACATAAGTAATTCAAGCATTAATCAATTCAAACAAAATTCAATTAATCATATATATTCAAAATTAAAATTAAATATAATTAACTAAACATTGTAAACACAATCAAACAATTTCAACAATTATTTTCTATTAACCACAAAAATAACTTAACTGAAAATACTAATCATACCTTAATTCATAGAGATGGCTTAGATGTTACCTCTTTTGAGATTTTACTAATATTGTTTTCACCGTATGTAACATGTCCACTTTTCTTGGGAGAAATGGTTGTGAATTTGGATACATCTCTTGTCATGTGCTTGGAACATCCACTATCAATGTACTACTTCTTCCTTACAGATTTTTCTTCGTTGTTATCATGAGATTTTGTCATGAGACACAAGTTGACTTGGTCTTCATCATGATCTTGGAATAACCTGTTCCTGAAAATACTTTTGAAAGACAAAGAGTCTAAAGAGGCCATTAATCTTGAAGTTGTTAAACTTTCTACAAGAAACCTGCTCTGATACCAATTGTTGGATCGAGTGGCCTCAGAATAATTAAGAAGGGGGGGTTGAATTAATTATTCTTAAAACTTTACCAATTAAAAATTACTCTTTTAAGGCTTTTACTTTTGTTGATAAGAGAATATGGAGTAGAAGAGAAACTTAATAGAAAGTAAAAGCGAAAATTAAATGCACAGCGGAAAGTAAAAGAGTAGGGAAGAATAAAGCAAACACACAAGAATTTTTATACTGGTTCGGCAACAACCTGTGCCTACCTCCAGTCCCCAAGCGACCTGCGGTCCTTGAGATTTCTTTCAACCTTGTAAAAATCCATTTACAAGCAAAGATCCACAAGGGATGTACCCTCCCTTGTTCTCTTTGAACCTAGTGGATGTACCCTCCACTAGAACTGATCCACAAGAGATGTACCATCTCTTATTCTCAGTCAAACCCAAGTAGATGTACCCTCTACTTGTAACACAAAGGATGTACCCTCCAATGTGTTAAGACAAAGATCTCAGGCTGTTAAACCTTTGATACTTTGTGAATGGGGATACAAAAGAATTCTCAGACAGTTAAACCTTTGAACGCTTTTGTATTAGGGAATGAGAAGAATCAAAAGAATTCTCAGACTATGTCGTGTTGAATTCTTTGACAAGGGAGAAGGGAGACACAAAAGAATTCAGGCGGTTAGTCCTTTGTTCTTTTGGAAAAGGGAGAAGAGAGACACAAAAAGAATTCAGGAGGTTAGTCCTTGGCGAATTCTTTTTGGCAAAGGGAGAAGAGAATGAAAAGATGAATAGCACAAGTTTTCAAGGTTTGGAAAACCAGAAAACTTCAGAAAGCTTTTGGTACAAAGAAGAACAAGAAATTCAAAGAGATTCAAGGCTTGTAAAGGATTGTAATGAAATGATTGGAAAAGTATTCAAGATTGTTGTTAGAAAGATTGATTGAAAAAGCAAAACAAAGCCTTGCTTTTATAGAATCTTCATGTCTGGTCAAAAAGGTCATTCAGAAGAGTTATAACTTTTTAGAAAAACTTAAAACCCATTGGAAAAAGTCAAAACCTTTTTGAAGAGTTACATCTTTTGATTTTTCAGAAACAGTCACTGGTAATCGATTACCAAATAAGTGTAATTGATTACACAAAGCTTTTGAGTGAAACAATGTGACTCTTCATTTTTAAATTTGAATTTCAACGTTCAAGAACCCTGGTAATCGATTACCAAAAAATTGTAATCGATTACAGCCTTTTGAAAATATTTAGAATGTTGTAAATTCAATATGAAAACATTTTCAAACTCATTTTGCTACTGGTAATCGATTACAACAATATGGTAATCGATTACCATAGAGTAAAAACTCTTTGGTAAAGGTTTTGTCAAAAACTCATGTGCTATTCAAAGTTTTGAAAAAACTTTTTAATACTTATCTTGATTGAGTCTTTTCTTCATTCTTGAATCTTGATCTTGATTCTTGAGATCTTGAATCTTGAATCTTGATTGTAGACTTTCTTCTTGAGTCTTGAATTCTTCTTGATTCTTGAACTCTTGACTTGTTATTGATTCACTTGAGTTGTTCTTTGATCTTTTGAGCTTTTTGTTCATCACCTTTGTCATCATCTTTTGTTGTCATCATTGATATCATCAAAACACCTTTGATTCATTGTTGATTCATCATGAAGCTTTGCTTCCACATATTTCTCCAAGAACATGAGGATGGCGTTGTCTTAACAAAGGAAGATTCAATTAACTTCTGTCAAGCTATGCGCAGTTCTAACTCTAAAAAATGGATTGACGCCATGAAGGATGAGATGAAGTCTATGAAAGACAATGAAGTTTGGGATCTAGTCGAATTGCCTGAAGGTGTGAAACCTATTGGTTGTAAATGGATATTTAAAACCAAGAAGGATTCAAAGGGTAATATCGAGAGATATAAGGCTTGTCTAGTTGCTAAATGATTTACTCAGAAGGAAGGCATTAACTATAAAGAAATATTTTCTCCAATATCTTCAAAGGATTCTTTTAGAACTATGATGGCACTAGTAGCTCATTTTGACTTAGAGCTACATCAGATGGATGTCAAGACTACGTTTCTAAATGGTGACATTGAAGAAACGATTTATATGGTGCAACCAGAAAACTTTGTGTTAGGTGACTCAAAGTCCATGGTATGCAAACTAAAGAAATCCATATATGGTCTCAAACAGGCTTCCCTTCAATGGTATTACAAGTTCCATCAAGTCATTACCTCATACGGTTTCGAGATAAATGTAGTTGATGATTTTGTATATCAAAGTTCAGTGGGAGTAAATACATATTCTTGGTATTATATGTCGATGATATACTGCTTGCTAGCAGAGATATAGGCTTCTTGCAGGAGACCAAGAGATTTCTAACGAAAAATTTCAAAATGAAAGATCTTGGGGAAGCTTCTTTTGTGTTAGGTATTAAGATACTACGAGATCGCTCTCAAGGTATCCTATGGTTGTCACAAGAGAGCTATATTGATAAAGTACTTGATAGATTCGGCATGAAAGATAGTAAACCAGGAGATACCCCAATAGCTAAAGGAGACAAATTCAGTCTCAAATAATGCCCCAATAATGACCTTGAAAGAACTAAGATGCAGAAGATTTCCTATGCGTCAGCAATAGGAAGTCTGATGTATGCTCAAGTTTGTACTCGTCCCGACATAGCATTTTTCGTAGGAGTTTTGGGCAGATACTTGAGTAATCCTGGATTGCAGCATTGGAAGATAGTGAAACGCGTAATGTGTTACTTGAAGAGAACAAAAGGCTACATGCTCACTTATCAGAAGTCTGACAATTTGGAGATCATCGGGTACTCGGACTCTGATTTTGCTGAATGTCAAGACAGCAAACGCTCCACTTCTGGATACATATATATGTTGGTTGGAGGAGCTATCTCTTGGAAGTATGCTAAACAGACTCTTGTAGCTTCTTCAACCATGGCTACGAAGTTCATTGCTTGTTTTGAGGCATCTAATCACGGGATATGGTTGTGAAACTTTGTCACTAGTTTGAGTGTGGTCGATGACATTGAAAGACCATTGAAAATTTATTGTGACAATAACTCTGCAGTTTTTTACTCCAACAACAATAGGAGTACAACCAAGTCAAAATTCATTGACATCAAGTTTCTGGTTGTGAAGGAAAGAGTTCAGAATAGGCAGATTTCCATAGAACATATAGGGACTGATTCCATGCTAACTGACCCACTTACTAAAGGTTTGGTACCTAGAGTTTTTCATGAGCACACTGCTCATATGGGTGTAGTTACTATCAATACCATAGTTTAGTGGGAGTCCCATTTATGTTTTATATCTTATGTTTTCCAGATATTTGTATTGTTTGAATTTTCTGCAGAAATAAAGTTGATGTTTATCATTCTATTCTGAGCTTGTTTTGTGTGCAATATTTGTATTGCGCTTTGGATTGATCTCTATAAAAAATAAAGTTTGGACTAGTTGGAAATAAACATGATTAAGATCACATTGTATGTAATTTCCATGCCGCTTATCCATATTTGATCTATGTCATCAAGTATGAGTAACAGTGGTGATCATTGTGGCTTAGTCATGCTGAATTGTGATGAAAACTACATTGGTTTTCTGTTGCTATATGAGATGGACTAGATTGTATAAAAGGAGTCTAAAAGTAAATAACATACGGTTGTGATCCTAAAGAATTTTGTGATATAAATGTCTAAGGTTAATATGAAGTCCAAGTGGAAGATTGTTAGGAATTTTATAATTCCTAATTAATTAATATGGGATACATATTATATTATAATATTTATATTAGTTATTTGCATTTAGATAGGTTCAATATAAAGTGATATAATTCAATAAGTCCATTAGACTGCTAACAGAAAATTGATATGGACCTAATGAGAGGAAACCAGTTTGGCCCATTAAGGGATAATGAGAACCCTAATAAGTTAAAACCTAAGGCATGGTTATGGTCCCCAAGACACCAAATCAAGAAATAGTTTCTCTTCTCTCCAATTATTCGTGACCGCTGTAAGATTCCGCTGCGTGTTGATCAAACTCTATGGATCCAAATATTCCTAAAAACCTCTTGATAATCTGACGTAATATATTTTGGTGTTCATTTGATATTTTATAAGATTTATTAAAAATTTCAACAATTATAACTGAAACATACGCCAATTGTAATATGAATGTTCAGACATAGATGTGCAAAAATGAGCCACCACGTAGTTTTGAAAATAATAGAGCACCATAGTTAAGGGACCAAAAGGTCAAGCATTATCATGAAGCTTTGTAGCATTTAGACTCTACTAGACAGTGATCACGAGAGATGTACCATAAAAAGGACAAGAAAGAAGTGAGAAAGAAATCGACAAGAGATAGACAAGACACATACACAGACTCTTCTCATTTACGTTAACCATCTAGTCAAAGAATTATTGTCAAACAGCATGCACAATGCTTATTTATAATCCCTTATATTTTTGTGGTGTTCCAATAAAGTTGTAATTGCATTTATACTTGAAAGAAAAATATCAATCAGAGGAAGTGCGGGATGTTTATTTGATACCCTATTTTTGTGTAAAATGTATAACTCAAAGTGACACTTGTAAGTCATGTTTTTATCAAACAAATGCATATGGTTTTGTATTTGATGCGTGCAAGAGATGCCATTAATTATTGGTCTTATATTTGATTAGATTAGGGTACTCTCCAATAATAGCGTGCTTATTTAAATCTCAATAATTTCAATTTGGAAAAAATAGAATAATACAAGGCTAGTATTAGTATGTATGTGTGCATGATAGGTACCTCTGGTTTCCTGTTTTCTTCCATCTTAATATATAGTTCCTTGTGTTGGCCGATAAAAGAAAACGAAAGGAAAAAAGAAATAATTATGAAAATTATTTAAAGGTTACATCACTTAGGAGTTGAGGATAAGGATAGTTTATAAATATATTTTTTCTTCAACCCACCCACATGTCTTGTAATAAGGATAAAATCATGATAAACTATTGAACGTTAAAACAAACAATACTTTAGATGAAGCGATCCTATAAAGCTTGAGGATTTGAGGTTGAAACATTGTCATTAAAATGAGGGTCTAAGCTACTCTTGTCCTTTAGCCTCAACTATCGAACTTATTTCGGTATATTATTAGAAGTCTCACATCTTTTAGGAGTCTAACAATAATTTATAAATATCATCTTCCATCAACCAATTCAAAGATTTTTTAACAAGAACAATCGAAACGATCCATCGAACATTAAAATGAACAATACTTTAGATGAGATGACCTTACAATGTTTGAAGATTTAAGGTCAAAATAACTTTTTTTTTAAAAAAAAACTACTAATTTTATGAGAACTATTCAAAATAGCTTCTAATTTAAACCATATTTTATTTTATTTTTCAGATTTAATTGTTTTGAAAAAATAAAACACACACACACACACATACATATATATATATATATATATATATATATATGAAAAAAAATTTACAGGTAACTTTTAAAAAAAAAAAAGTGTAATAAAACACCGTAATACATATATATATCCATGAAAACTATTTAAAATCTTAATATTGAAAAAGTTCATCAATAGTATGGATTTAACATAGTACCTCACTCCCTTATATATACAATCGACAGCTAATTATGAAACACACCCATCACATTTCTCATTCCATGTCATGGTCGGTTTTTTTAGATGTCGATCGATCTACATTATTTTGGGTAAAAAAAACAATTAATACTTAGTATAGACAGATATTATGGGATATCTGAATATGAAATAAAGTGTGGAAAAGAAACCACGTCTCAAATGAGAGGCTGCTGGTGAAAGTGTGAACGGGGCTTTTGGTGGGCCCATGAGAGAGAGAGAGAGCTGACCCATGTGGCCCCACTTATGCTTTCTTATTCTAATACTCCATGGCACAACACGCAGCACATGCCCACATCACATGTACGACAACAAAAATACTAATGCACGGAGAAGACTTACTAGCAATCATACTATGACTATTTAGCATCGGATGTCAAAAGTTTTAACTTGAACAATCACAGCATAATGTTTTTAATCAAGGACTGAATGTATGTACAAATATGAATCAGATTGGGTCTAACGAAAGAAATTAATCTCTTATAAAGTGATGAATTAAAGTTTAAATATTTATTAAGAAAAATATTCATATATTTAATGTTCATAGTATTTCGAATAACATTATCTCTCAAAGAGAGTATCTGTGTAGAATAATAGTAAAAAATATGTATAATTCATAATACTAGATAATCCTTGATCATTCATGGTTCCAACCAATGTCTATTATATAACATTCAAACCTTAGAGGAAAAAATTAATTATGAACATTTGATTATCTATCATACAAATATTAGTAGGAATCACAGTGAATAGTCAAGATCGTATAATTAATACCTGGACTGATATTATTAACCTAGCTATCATTGGTATGGAAGTAATATATAAATGTAATGTTCATAAGTTTCCTTTAGATCTAGCTGCGATGGACGCTCCATCTATTAATGGATTTTTCTGTTCTAATACTCTATTTGAGAGTTATTAATATTTATCAAATTTATTCCTATCTAACGAAGTCCTATTAGATCAAATGATAAAGACATTGTTGAGAAAAAGATAACTAGTTGTGTCATCTAATTTCAAAATATGAGACATTTTAGAGAGAAAAAGTGGTTCTCATAATTCCTTCAATTAATAAAATAAACATCTTAAAAAAAGTATCTATGTTTTAGTTGCTTCCACTAAAAAATATTTATAACACTTTCAAAGTTTTATATAATATAATTAACTCAAATCTACACATTTTCTCATAGATTTTCCATGCAAATATTTTTAATAAATTTTGTGATTTCTCTGCAAAATTTGGTATGATTTTGGAAAAAATATGGTTGTCTTTGAATTCATTGACAAATTGATAGAAAATTTTAATATTTTTTTTATTCCTGTACAAATTTTTATTCATAAAAATAAATTACAGATAAATTTTTTAATTTTTTTATTCAATAAAAATAAGAGTATAAAGGTCGTGAAAAATCCCAGAAAATTGTTATTAATGAAGTTGAAAAAAAATAATATCATAAATGATAATTAAAAATTATTAATATTCAAATAGTATCATTAAATGCTTAAAATCCCTTATAAGAGACGATATTATCAAAACTATTACATTTAATTTATACATTATAGCATCAATTATTTTGTCCCCTCCTGACTTTTTGTTCCTGTTCCGCTCGCTGTGCACACCTGTTCATAAAATTGATTAAACTCTTTGCATTACAAGTTCACAACAATGCCATTTTTTCACCACCTACCTAGGACCAAAAAATCCCACACAAGACTTTAAAAATTTAATTGCACTCGTATATGTTTTGTATTTGTCTGTTGGTAGTTTATATTTTCTTTTCTATCTTTGTATAATTTAGTTATTTCAATAAAAGACAAACTTTAGCGCATTCATAAGAACATATTTGTGACTTGAACTAAAAAAACTCATAAAGTTGATATAGAACATACACATCTAATTACACGTAATTAACAAAATATACTAAACAAAATTACACATAATAATGTTGGAATTAAAAGTATGAGAAACATAGAGAAAATTAGTGGCATGAGACGTGTGATAATACTAGTATTTCAAGAATTTATTGTTCCATAATGTAAATCTCTAGATTGCAAAAAATTCTTAAAATATATTCGAGTGTTCTGGGATAAACTTAAAACTATAAAAATAAAATAAAATTTGATAATCTAATTTTACGGAAAAAGAGAAGGAGGAAGAAAAAAAATGTGAGAATATTGAGAAAATACTAAAGTAGTAGGTCAAAATGTAAAAGTAACATGACAGGATTTGCTAGTGGCCTAATGGGTAGTTAAAATAGGATAAAATTACAGTAGAAGACTTGATTATATAAAATATATTAAATTTTGGATTTGGACTTCATCAAGAAGAGGAAGAAGAAGATGCGTGTGAATCAAGGTCGTGGATAGTGCATGACAATTTTATTTTACTGGTTATTATGTAAGTTTTTACATGAATCAGTTCCTATTGTTCAAATTGTAATGGACAAGGATGTTTTATGATGGAAAAATTACCCAAAAGTTAGCTACTTGTCTTAATTAATTGATAATTAGAGGTGAAAAAGCTAAATACCAAAATCATATATATAATTGAAAATTGAATTTGTAGCTTATTATAAGAAATTATATCATTAATTAAGAACATGATTATTAATGTTGAGATAATTTTTTTTGACAACATTAAAGACTAGAGATATTGATGCATGACTTATCAATTCCTTTAATTAAAAATAGCTTTTATTCAACACTTTCATTATTTCTCTATCGCTTTTTCATATTTTTTAAAACCTTAATTGATATCAGATTTTAAAAAATATTTTTTATATTATGTAGTACTTTATTTTATTCTTATACTTTGTAGTAATAGAAAAAAAATCAAATAGAAAGTAGGAACTTGGTTTTCAAAACTTAAAACAAAAAATAAAATTTACATCGAATTAAAAGTAATAGATTACTTTTGCAGAAATTGTATTTATTAAATAATGGTTAACATGTAATTTTAAATCATATTTTTTAAAGTTTATTTTATTGTAAATTATAGGAGTATCCGAGAGTGAAGAGACGATCAAGAAGAAAAAAATATAAAAAGAAAAAAGAAGAAAGAGAAAAAATCGAAGAGGATGAAAATGTTAACACGTAATGAAAACATTGTTGACATATGATAATGGAGGACATATATTTTTTTTTATATATAATTAATATATTTTAGTGAATATTCATAAATATTGGATATTAACAAAATATGTAGATATATGCTTAATAGGGTATCCGTGCGGGTATGAGATTAGTATGTATTTGATGGGACAGTCGCCTTATCACGTTATCAACTCTATTCTTATATATATATATATATATATATATATATATATATATATATATATATATATATATATATATATATATATATATGCTTTAAACCCAAAGTAAAATTAAAAATATTCCCAAAAGAAATATTCAAAAATGTTATAAATATTTTTTTATTAGACAATTGTTAATAATTTTTTAAAATTTATATTTCAACTATTTAAATGTTTTATTTGAGTTATTTTATTGAATTAATTAAGTTTTAATTTTTTAAAGAAGTTTTTAAAGAAATAAAATTTACATCGAATTAAAAGTAATAGATTACTTTTTGATGAAATTGTATTTATTAAATAATGGTTAACATGTAATTGTAAATTATATTTCTTTAAGTTTATTTTATTGTAAATTACAGGAGTAGCTGAGAGTGAAGTTGGACATACAACAATATTGAAGTTGGACATGTAAAAAATATGATAGAGTGGAATAAAAATTTTATGAAAAATATTATGTCCTCCATGGGCTTTCCTTTGAGATGGATCAATTTAATAATAAAATGTGTCACCTCTGAATCTTTCTTAGGGCTCATGGTCAATCACACAGTGAATTTAGGCCACATAAAGAACTTAAAAGGAGATCCTTTATCTCTTTATCCATTCATTTTGTGAGCAGAAACCTTTTTAAGTATGATTAACCAAGAGTGGAAAGAAATGATCTCCATGGTATATATATAGAAGTCTGCCCTAGAGTACTTCTTATCTCACATTTGTCAAATGATTAATATTATTTTTATCCAAGCTTAAATTAATTAAGCAAGTCATCTTTCACACATTTTTTTTTCTTGAAGAGATCCCGTCCAAAGCTAGAAGGCTAACCCTTGAGATATAAAAATCAGGAAAGTGAATTTTATCTTTTTCAATTCAATAAAATATTTTCTATACGCATAATGGGAAAATTGAACCTTTGTTAATATGTTTAAAGAACTCAATTATCTATCAATTATATTAAACCTTATTCGTCTTTCACACATCTTCTAAAGACCAATGTGTGGGCATCAAGGCAAAAAGTTAATCTAGATAAATCAGAGCTAAGTTTTCGCTGACTTATAAAAAAACACACCCAATATATAAGAGTATATATAGTTCAGATGAAAAGCAAATAGAGCCTCTGTGGTATTTATGATATAAGAAATAATATGTTATGTGTATAACAAGTAATGTAATATTGTTATAATTGTTTAAAAATAGAATAATATAAATAAAACGGAAAAACAATATTAATGTTAGCGCGAATCCATGAGAAGCGACAGAGGACAAGAATATTTGTTCATGTTAATTAGCTTTATCTGAATGTGAAATGAAATCAATTCTTCAGTTCCCACGTACCCTCTTTATGATTTCACGAAATATTGTTAAATATTTTCTAAACCCTGAGGATAAGCGTTAACATGCGACATATCTCGATAGAATCTTTCAGACATGCAAAATTGTATATAATATTTGGGCTATTATATAACATACACATCACGTTGATTCACCTTGCTGATAGGGGAAAAAAGTTCATCCACCCCCAACATGAGCACATTTACATGTGAAAACTTTGTGCATGCTATTGGCTGAATGAATACATATATGGAAACTCTGTTTTCTTCTTCCTTTAGTGTGAATTCTACTGACATCAACACCATGGATTAAGCTGTTGGTCATATCATTTTCTAAATGGCATATTCTTTAAATGACACTATCCTTTCAATGAAGTAGGCAGGGACGGATGGAGAGGGGGCACGAGGGCCAGGCTCCTTCTCCCTCCACACTTCTTATATATAAGTTAATTAATTTAAAATGTATAAAATTAATTGTTCATGTTATTATTATGATAATTATAATAATGATTAAGGTTAGTTAGTATAAACTATTTAAAATTAGTTGTATTTATCATAATTTTGCAATTCGAATCAGATCGGCCAATTCAACAAGAATTAGTCATGTGTCTGGTCTAACACTTCCTAAAAATCAATGCGTCGTAAACAATTAAAATTGTTGAACCAATTGAAAATCAGTCAAATTTGATTGGCTAACCGATTTCACTTAAAACTGTTTTAAAAAAACAAAAACTTCAAAACGATATGGTTTTGGTTTTGGTTTTAAAATAATATATATTATGACTTATGATATTTTTAAGTGAAATTTACTTTTTATTATATTCATTTTATGCATATTTTATTATTTTTTGTTTAATATTACTAGGATATTATATTAAGAATTAAAAAAAATATTTTATTAAAATTGGTTCAACCCGGATTGAATTATTTTGACTCTTGAACCCGTGTCTTCACCGGTTTAATGACTAGTTTAATTTTGAAAACATTTGTATTTATTATTATTTCTATATTGGTTACGATGATAACTAAAATAAAATTGTGGAAAATTAATTATGTGTTTATTATTTTTTATGATTGATTATCATTTAAAATAAAAATTAATTTCAATTATGAGTAAAAATCATAAATAAGCACCTAATAGGTTTGTGAATCCGTCCTTGGAAGTAGGGACAAGTTAAAGATACACTTGTTCCGGAGTCAAGGAGACATATACCATGTTAGGTAACGATTGATATAAGAAATAATTTCTTATATTTTAAATTTTTTTAAGAAAGATTAATTAAATTACATTAATTATTTTAGGTCTTGTGAAATTATATAAATTTCTTGCAAAAATAATGATATTAACTCCTATTTATTCATTATCTATCTTCTGTGAAATGTTATATGGATACCAGTTTTTTAATATACTAAATTCTTATTTTTTTATTCGAAACCACCGGAATTAATTATTTCAATTTCTATCCTTATACCCATTATAAATAATGGCTTGCTTTTATTTACTCCCACATTAACTTCTTTAATTTTTTATAAAATACACACTACCACCCTTTATGCATTACACTAACTCTCCTTTATTATTTGAAAAACATTATATTGTGCTCCGGAGATGCCTGGAAATGTTTAAAAAATAGAGAATTTGTGTGATTTCACAAAGGAATGCTTAATGTAATTTATTATAAAATTAATATTTTTTGAAATAAATTAAAATAAATGCTTACTGAGATAATGTTCATACTTAAAATATATATTGAGTTTAATTTATATATGTTGTTAGGGTAAAAAAAATTATATTATCAGTCAATCAAAAATCATTTTTAATCGATCAAAATGGTGTTGCCTTATGCTCTTTTAGTAAGAACCAATACAAACGTAAGATTAAATTACTCTTTTTTTTATTATGTTATAGGTGTAAAATATCTATTTATTATTATCATAAAAAAATTAGACTGATTACTTTTAATAGAATTTTCACTCTCAATTATTTTTTTTTCTTTTTGAGACAATGTTTGGATTACATTTGTGCTTTAGATAGTTTTTAATGCAATATTATTCAACATCTCGTGCAACACATTTCATTTTTTATTATTGGGGTTACTTTGCGAGATGACTATCTTGGGCTGGACTTCTAGATACCTCTATACTAAGAAATGGACTTTATATAATTTTTTTTATCTCTACAAAATAATATCATTATAGGCGAAAATTGTTGAATTCATGGTCATAATTATAGCCACTTAGCCAGGAAAGAATTAGAAGCATAAGGTCGGTTCTGGTGGTATTTTTGGTGTCCCAAACGAAATGAAAAAATTATATCCTTTTAATCATTTAAATTTTATCTTTCTTGCATTTTTTTACAAAATCATTAATAATGTGATTATAATCAAGATTTTTAAGCAATTATATTCAATATAAATCAAAACGAGTTTATTTAATCTTGAGTCATAGTTTCAAATAGGATTTTAACTATTTCAAATTTAATAAATTAGCTTCTTTTAGTATATGCAATGATTCATTGTTAAAGTTTGAGTCATAACTATTGTAAATTTTGGTTCAAGAACTTTGTTTGCGTGAATTATGTTAAAGCTAAAAACAATGGAAGAAAATTTGTCATATTTTTTCTTTTACATTCAACATTATATCTAAATTGTCGATTTTTTCTTTAAAATTGTGAATAAATTTTATTGATAAGTGAAAGCGTCACTATTAATTAACTAATAATATGTATTATTTCTCCAAAATAAATTTATTGGAAAATATTTTAATTTTATAATAATTTTAAAATCATATAAAAAACTTCTTTAACATTCATAAAAATTATATAAAAAAAATTGGTGTTACTCTAAAAATAGGACCGCGCCGTCAGGGCCACCACTTGAAGGAAACATACATAACGCTACACTTGGTTTATTGGGCTTGAAATCACATTACTAATATAACATGTTTGGATTTACGTTCGAGATCTACCTTAAATCATGAAGATGATGCATAGTGTAACAAAGTTAATACATGCATGTGTAAAAGTATTAAACGTAAATCCAAACATACTGAAATTGATAATCCTTAAAATTGTGGATAATTAGAAAATTTGATTTCCTCAATTGCATTATGAAAACATGCTATTGATTTTATAAGGTTTTGATTTAATTAGGAGAGATTTAGTCATATATTTTTATTTAGTATATAAAATAGGACAGATGGCCTTTTTTATTTACTTTTTTATGCAGAGGACAATGGGTCTTTAAAATACTGGATTGAGTATCATATTTTTTAGAAATAATTCTATAAGGCATGAATAAATGGGTAATGCGGTTTTAACAAGAAGTTTTATGGTGCGAGGTTTTTCAGCCGCGCTGTAATCCTTTTTCCTCATATTGAATTTGGTAATGTATTTTAAGTAGATGAACCATGTTAATTCTTTGACTTGTTTTTCTTTTCATTCTATCATTTTACCAAAATTGATAAATTCAATATCTTGTTTCACAACATTGATTTATGTCTTTCTTTTTAAGTTAAAGGAATATAACTAATGATATTCTCGCATTACTTTCATTCTGCAGGAAGATAATTATCATTGTTTAGAAGTCAAGTTACCACAATGCAAGTAACTTACACAATGATGGCATTACTACAGTTGTGGAGAGAAATACAGGAAATTCTAATACCCGTACATAATTATAATTATCGATGAATATAGCTTCTTACTTTTACTATTAGGGTCAACCGGTCAAGGGCACAGTTTTATGATCTCTGTTTATAATTAAGCATAAAGTAGGGTATACATGTGTTTCTGTATCACTCTCTACACGTTAAAAACGAAACATCTATATAACTTGGACTTGCACCTAACAAACTACATGAAATATTTATTGAGAGACAAAGTACTTTAAAAAAGATTATCTCCAAAAAAAAAACGATACATGCGAAAAACAACAAAAATACTGTGAAATGTAGTTCTTGACAATGTATATTCTATAGTGATGTTAAAGTAGTTTGATTAAGCTTATTTCTCTCTTACAAAATTAAGATTCGGTTTTGATTTAAAACAAACTTGTTGATAAGCAATATGCAATCTCAGCATATAAATTCTTCTTGAACTAGTAAATTATATTTTCTTGCCTAAACCTGGTGAATCTCTTTTTAATCTAAATATTTTAGTACATACAAAAAGTGATTTTATTTCAGTTTAACACGTGTTCATTCATTTGGATGGGCTGAAAACTTTTTTTGATATAAATGGAAAGGGAAAAATATTCTAGATATTGTTTTCATAATAACTCAACATGAAATCCTCCTATATACAACCATTGAACCAATGGTGTGGTTTTTGGTGTGCAAGATAAGCAAAGGGGAGACTAGCTAATCTATCAAGAAATAGACACCAAACTTAACCTCCTAAAGAAAATAAAATAAAATAGGACTTATCAGTTAGGAGAAGAAAACCCATTTAATTTCCACAAGAGGATCAGGTCATGTTGCACAAAGAAGAATCATGGATGCCCCCAAATTTAGCAAGATGATCAGCACGTACCGAATGGCCTAACAAAACACATGTGACAAATCACTAATGATTTTGGTTTGGCTAAAAAGGTGCTAAAGTACTAAACTAGTAAACAACAAAGAAAACTAGGACAATTTAAAAATTTGAATGAAAAGCTGAAATGTTGCTAAAAAGTTGGCTGCTCCTGATATTTCTGACCTCCCAATCAACCTCTCTTACTCATTTTGCCTTCTTTCCCAATTCAAAATTTGTCTACTTGTTTGTATACTACACTCATGTGTCATGTCTGTTTATAGAGACAACACTCTCGAATGGAAAGTTCTACATATATGAAATGTCAAGCTTCAATTGTCAAGGTTCTAAATATGAAATGTCAAGCTTGAAACGACAAGGTTCTAAATATGATGAAATAATTGCAAGTTTTACAAAATGCACTTTTAGTTTTTGGAAGCAAAAATTCCCTTACTTGACTTGTTTTCTAAATGTTCTAACATGCTATATATAAGGCCTGCTACTAGCTAGCTTCCTATCTTGATTGCCAAACTGATTTCTTAATATTTATTTATCATTCCATTCATGTGATGACATTGATTAAATTAATTATAAGGTTTGTTTGAGTACTTAATATAGAGCATCAAATCTGAACAAGATTTTGTCTATGTGACCTTCTTGTGTCTATGTTTGTCGTCTACCATATAGTTATTTGGCGATTTCTGTCTTTGTTCTCTGCTTCCAATGAGAAGATAATCAATACAAAATGAGGCATAATAACTCTTGTTCCCCAATTAATGGACCCAATAATATAATAAGTCTTGGTCACAAAATGAAAGGTTGGGGTGACTCATAATTAATATGGTACCTTTTTTTTCTTCAGGGTGTGATCGAAGGCTTAGCAACAACAATTATGTGCAGCTTCTAAAACAAGCACCCCCAACAATGCAAGCAACTTCAGAAGTAGAATGGGAAAAACTGGTTGGTAGAGATGCCCCATGAGACCCGCACTCACTTGGTCTTTGACACAAACAAACACAGAAAGAAGACAGACAAGAAGGTCCCTTTGGTTTCATATGTTTGTACATTAAAGAGACAGCACATGGCATATTCTCTTAATTTTTGCACTCTCTCTCTCTCTCTCTTCTTTTTGTTTCTGAATTTTGCACTCTAATCCCATCACTTAACATAATTTTTTTTATTTTATCAAGAGTTTAACTTAATTGATTAAGCATGATACATGAGTTATTATAAATCTTCTTATACTATCTTTGATTCCATAAATAAAAAATAAAAAAACTTAATCTTGATACCCTTCAACTTATAGTTAATCATAATTCTGGTCTCAATTTTCTTAGATCTTTTTTATGATTGGATTTGTGTTACCAGAATGTATATAGGTGTTAGAATTTTTGGCTGTATTCCCCATTTTCTGCAGCTTCCGTTGTTACCAGGCTGTTCAACTGTTTTATTTTCTTGCTAGTTCCTTTCTGTTTGTTTTGTGGCCTTTAACTAGGACTTTGAACTATAAAAAAAATATAGATTTAACACATAATTGGTTTCTATATCTATTAATAAAACAAGATTTTCTTGAACACATGTCAACACCTCATTAAAAAAGTTTCCTCCGAAACTTCTCTCTCTCTCTTTTTTTTTTTTTTTTTATCTTTTCTCTCTCTTCCTTTTTACTTTTTTTTTATCTTTTTTTCTTTCATATCTATAATTTTAATTATAAAACAAAAAATCTTTATCATTCTATTAGCAAAAAAATCTCTATTACTATTACTATTATTATTAAGAATAAGATATTATTATTTATTTATTTTATTAAATATTTTTTAATGTAATACTATATTTAAGTTATCATGTTCATTTTTTTTAACAAGTAGTAATCATGTTATAGTTTATATTGTATTAAAAATACTATAAAATTAGCATATATAAAAAATTATTTTTATCTATTATATATTATTATATAAAACAAAAAATCCTTATCATTTTATTAACAACAAATCTCTAATAATAATAATAATAGTAAGATATTATATATTATTTATGTACTTTATTAAATATTTCTTTTTCTGTAATACTATATTTTAAGTTATAATGTTCATATTTTTTTCTGGTGAGCAGTGATCATGTTCGTATTTAAAAGATAGTTTATATTACATTAAAAATACTATAAAATTAAAAAAATATTTTTATGTATTATATATTATTATATTAAACAAAAATAGAAAATTTTGGTCTTTTATAATACACATGTCACAATTTAATAAAAAAATTACTGCTCAATTTTCTTTTATTTCCTGTCTAACTTTTTTTCATTTGCATTTCTTTTTATATATATATATATATATATATATATATATATATATATATATATTCTCTTCTATTTTCTTAAAAAAAAAGACAACTCCTGCCACCTCCTTTTCACTTTTCTCCTCTCTTTCATTATTCATATGTAAAATGTATTTATAATTTATCATATTATTATAATATTGCATGCTATTATTTATGAATTATATTAAATATTTTTTGTTGTAATTGTATTCAAATTTTTTATTTTTTAAATAATATGAATTAATATTTTATTAATCTATTATATATATATATATATATATATATATATATATATATATATAATTTTATCCTTCTTAAGATACATGTAACTCTCTTCTAATTTTTTCGTTCCAATACTTTTCTTTCTATCTTTTCTCTCTCTTTTTTTAAATCTTTTTCCCTCTTTCATATTTATACTTATGTCAATTCCTTAAAATTATATTGTTATAAAGTAATAGTCATTTTTAGTTGAAGAATGGACACCAAACAGATATATCTGACCTCGAATAATAACATTTTTTCTTTAAAAATTTATAAAATTATTTTTACTTAAAAACCATATATTATAAATTTAAATAATTTCATAAATAAATATTTTGTTGATTAATATTTATATTATAAGGTTAAGATTTTTAAACTAAAAATTAATTTAAATATAATTTAAAATATCTATAAATATATTATTTTAAAGTAATAGTTATTTTTAATGGTTAAGAATCAGAATGAAACAAATATATTTGACCCTAAATAGGGACAAGGTGGGTACGAATTAATTATAAATTAATTCGCTAAACTTATTTTTACTTTAATATTTTATAAACTGCTTTTTAAAAAGATATTGTATAAAATAAATTTAAATTATTTTATAAATAAATATATTCTTATTAATATTTATATTATAAATTTGAGATTTTTATACTAAATATTATTCTAAATTTAATTTAAAATATCTATAAATATATTGTTGTAAAGCAATAATAATTTTTAGTGGACAAGAACGAGAACATAAGAAATATATCTAACTTTGAATAAGGATAGGGTGAATAAATTTTTTTATCTTTCATAAAGATCAAGGATGGAAATGGGGACAAGAAATGACATATACATCATTTTGTCAAACCTTATAGTCATATCTATTAACAATCATCACTTATATATTTTTTTATTAAATAATTATATGTTTAAATCAACTTCTACTCTTTTAATTATTTTATTGTTTGGTTTTAAGTTTATTGAATGGGGATATAGATGGAAATAACATGAGAGTCAGTCTTTCATCATCGTTGTCATGTTTATTCATCATTCTTACTTATATCTTTTTTATTTAAAAATAATTACATATTTTGATAAAATTAAAATATCATTTAGTCTTTTAAGCATTTTATTTTTTGGTTTTAATTTTATTTTTTAAATTAAAAAAATAAATTATTATGGATCAATGGAGTAAAAAAAAGATATTTTTTTAATATACAAATTTGCACCCCGAAAGATTTTCATCTTATTGTTTTGTTTTTACTGACTAAAAAAATATAACTTAGATTTTTTTTTAAACAATATATTCATCCCATAAATTTTAATTCTTTAATAATAATAACCTTAATATGTATTATATTATTTATATTTATCACCTATAAAATATGAAAAAAAACGGTTGAGTTATCCGAGCGGAAGCATGAGTATCGTGTCAGCTATAAATGATTTTTATATGATCATTTTATAACAACTTATTATTTATGACAAATTTATTTATTTACATAGTAATTATCTTAAAAATCATATTATTATATATTTTTGGTAATTGACAGTACAACTTTTTTACAAAATACATAAAAGTTACTCCTAACAAATAATTATCCATTTTTGCCACTTTTAAACGGTTGTTTTGAAGGAATAAATATTCCCTAAGCATGCAATAATTTCAAATGAGAATCAAATTTGATGTATTTCTAAATAGCTACATATTTGGTAGGGTATAAAATTGGTAAAATACAATTTTCTTTTTTAGATTTATGATGTCTAACTGGTGTGAATTGGACCCAGGTGAGATTTCCGATGTTCATTTACTTTGTTTTATAAATGCAGACAAGTTTGTGTGACTTTGTAATTTTTTTTAAGAGATGCTTCAAGTACTTAGGACAGTAAACCATCTTTATTTTAGGGACGTGTGCACATGTTCATTAAAGTAAAAAAAAAACGCAAATTTTAAAATGCTAGAATGTTGTTTGCATGGTCACATTCTCAATAGTCAATAAACATGTCTGCTGTTAAATTGAAGGAATTCCTTTAATTTAAGTTCATCAAACATTTTTTATTTGATAAACCATAATCTCAATTATTGATTTTTGTCGTATAACCAGATTTTTTCATGCCCACTAATTATTTATTTGTGAACTACTATATAGTACGCATGTTTACCAAATATAACAGCAGGTAGGATCAAGTCAAGTAACATTTATGAAGAAATAAATAGCCAAACAGATGTGGTCACAAACAAATGTGAAAAAACCTGAACACAAAAGAACTATAAATGATATTTCAAGATGGCCTAGTAGGTTGATCAAAATTTACCATACAGTTAAAAATGACTCTTGGATATCTCGTAAATACAATGCACTATGCAGAGACACTTAGGGTTGGACAATTCAATTTTTTTTTAAGTTTTATTTATTTTTTCCAAATATTACAAGCAGGGAATATCTGAATGTTCCAAAAGATTTTCTCATACGAAAATTAATACAAATGACGTGGCATGAATTTGACATAAGAAAGTATGAAAGGTGGAAGTTGAAATACGAAAGTGGATTCTACTGAGATGTAACCGTTGTGATATACTACTAATTAATAATTAATACTACCATTTATGTCTTGACATATATCCTCAAAATCCTTCGGGTGATAGAGAATTACTGTCTCTATCAGTTGTTTTATTTAGTAGTACTACTAGTAATTATTAAATGAATTTAATGATTATGGATTAACAGTAAAAAAAATTATATAATTATTATTAATAATAGCTTTTAAAATAATTATTATTAAAATCCATAAATTTATTATGTATGATATGATACTGTGATAAAAATGACCATGTAAAGCTCCTTTAAATTGATCGTTTAACTTATTTTTCTCTTATTAAATAATTTACATTTTTTCAAGGATATTATTTACATTTTTTAATCACTGAAATTAAGACTTTTGGCACTTTATTTTTGTCAACTGTAAGATTATTTTTTGATAGAAAACAAATAATTATATCCTTTAAATTAAATTTATTAAATAAATATCATAATCTCAAAAAATTATCTACGCTCCAAATTCCAATTGGAGGATAGTGCGTGTTTAAGAAAAATACGATATAGTATAACTTTTGTAGTTGTATTTATTATATTTAACTTTTGCATTCATAAAAAAAAATGTACTGTAATTTTTTAGGAGCCAGGCTTAATTGCTGACCTCAACATTTATTTATTTATTAAGTAAAGCTTCCTTGAAAACCAAAAAAGAACGAATTTTATAAATGTAAATGCCGAATACACGAGTTTCCTGGCTCCTAGAAAACCGCATCCCCAGCCGTTACCGTACACCCTCCCACACCCACCTTACCCCCTCACTCTCTCTACTCACTCATTTCCACTATTTCTCACCCTTCTCCTTCTTCATTCTTCACCACCACCTTCAATCTCACCCTATTTTTTTCCCTCAAAACGACACTGTTTATTCACTACTTCTTAGGGTTAGGGTTAGGTTTCCGCATTATGATGTGAAACCCTAGCACGCCTAGAGCCTCTTTGTATAAAACCTCTCCTCCGCCGCGATCTCCTCTCCCATGGGCAACTGCTGTAGATCCCCGGCCGCCGTGGCCCGCGAGGACGTGAAATCGAGCTTCTCCAACGCCGACCACGGAAAGCGCGGCGGCGGAGGCGGCTCCGCCGCCTCCGCCGCGAAGCAGAAGGCGCCGATCATGGTCCTCGCCGGCGTGCCGAAGGAGAACATCGAGGACCGGTACCTGGTGGACCGCGAGCTCGGGCGCGGCGAGTTCGGCGTGACGTACCTCTGCATCGACCGCGACACGCGCGAGCTGCTCGCGTGCAAGAGCATCTCCAAGAGGAAGCTCCGGACCGCCGTCGACGTCGAGGACGTGCGCCGCGAGGTTGCCATCATGCGCCACCTGCCGGACAGCCCGAGCATCGTGTCGCTCCGCGAGGCATGCGAGGACGACAATGCCGTCCACCTCGTCATGGAGCTCTGCGAGGGCGGCGAGCTCTTCGACCGGATCGTCGCCCGCGGGCACTACACCGAGCGCGCCGCCGCGGCAGTCACGCGGACGATCGTCGAGGTCGTGCAGCTCTGCCACAAGCACGGGGTCATCCACCGAGACCTCAAGCCGGAGAACTTCTTGTTCGCGAACAAGAAGGAGAATTCGCCGCTCAAGGCTATTGACTTTGGCCTCTCCATATTCTTCAAGCCAGGTACGGTGAATTTGGATTCGGTTTAGTGCATTGTGTGGATTTGGTTTGGAGTTTGGAGGTGTGGCTTGTGTGCTGTTTATAGATGGATTTCTACTTGATTGATGAGATTTTGTTGTTTGGAAGACTCGAGGAAAATAAGAAGGGAAAAATTAATTAAGCTTCTCTGATAATTCCAACTTATGCGTCTCAGCAATGGGAGAATTTCTAAAAAATGTTGCATAAGTCGATTTTAACTTGTGGAAACAACTCAATTCATTTTACTTTCTTGTTTTCTTCTTCTGTTATAAGTCAGAAGTTTAACCAAACAGGGTTCTAGTCTAGCTTACTTGAAGTTAGTACAGTTAGGTTTTCTGCTATCTACTCTACATTCCGCATCTGCAACATAAAAGGAGAAGAGGGTTGTTTTGTTAGTATGCTCACCATGAGACAAATTTTGTTGCGATTTTTAAATGTTTAAGCTATGAACGGCATTTGTGTTAATGAGGGTGCCTGGTTGTTTACGGTTGCTCTTACCGTGGTTGCATTCACTTTACATTGCAATTTTGATTGAAGGATGAGAGGGTACATACCACTAGAACGAACGAGTGGTTACTCTGTTGTATGAGGTTGAAAAATTGAGGTCTGAACTTTGTTTTGGGTTTGTTCACTTGTTGTGATAGTGATAGATCAGCAAATGCTAAGCTTGGCAGTTGCTTTCTTTTTTTGTGACATTAGATTAGACTATATTAGTCTAGTGTGTCAATCCTTTTCCCTTCCCAGTAAACCCTATTGCCAAATGTGGCATGAAGTGTAGACTTTATTGCAACTGTACTAGGGGTAATCACATGTAGTTTGGATCAGCAATAATCACTTTAGCGTTAATGTGGTATTTTCCTGCGGCTGTTGTATGGTTCTGTACAAACAACAGGTAGTGTTTTTGGTTCTGTTTTGCTGGTTATTGTTGAAATATATCAAGTTATTGGTAGTGGGCTTGTACTAGGAGGACTGGTACTTAATCTAATTAGTAGCTTATAGGAGCATTAGGCTATTGTATTAGGGTAACTCATTACATCCTATCAATGAGCCTCCTCAGTTTTATTAGTTAGCCTTCACCATTCTCTCTCTTTTCCTTTATCTCTACATGGCATTAGAGCAGAGTATCATTCTCTATAAGGTGGTCATCTTTCTCTTGTGTTGAGTTCATCAAACTTGGTCGTACTTGTACATTCTCACATCTGTTTCCCAGTCAGAATCTTTTCCCAAAGATGCTATTGGCTTAATCTGTTTGGATATCAAAGTAGAGTCACTTCTGGTGACTTTCTTCTGCCGGAACAATTGACAAAGGTGGAGCACATCATGCCATCACTGGAGCATGGTGATTCACATCTGCCTCTGGTGTTTTCTAGATTCATTGATAATTGATGGTTCTCACAGTGACCTCTGGGTAAGATCTTAGCATACCCTGTGCAAGATAGTTGGTTTTCTGTTGACTGGAAGACTTCCGGGAGGGTATTGTTGTGATGTGGTAGTGTTAATATCCCAAAACCTGTGCGTATGTCTGAATTCTGGACTGTGTGTACTTTTGTACATAATTTTGTGGTGTGTGTGTGTGTGTGGTGGGTGGATGGAGCTTCCATGATGGGGGTGTGACTAGGACTGGTGACTGGCCTGGTGTAAGTGCTGGATATGATGATGGCAATTGGCTGGAGCTGTGGCAAGTTTTTTGGCTATATTAATTTCAGATTCATTTTTTCTTATTAGTGCCAAGTGGTGTTTAAGAAGGAAACTTGTCATTGCTGACTGCATTTGGGAGGCCAGTGGTACCAATTTTGGCTGTGCTCTTCCTGTTCTCTGCCTCTAGTCTTGGGATATTTAGGTCTTGTTAGGGTGTTGTGACAAGCAATGTTTAAGAAGGAAACTTGTCATTGCTGACTGCATTTGGATGGCCAGTGCTGCCAATTTTGGCTGTGCAAGAGTGGCAAGACCTGGGGACCTAGTGGCTTGTTCTGCCTATATTTGGTCTGGGTTTGCTATATTTTCTTGGTGAACTGCTGTTCTGGCCCTTTTTAGAATGTTTGGTTGTTCTTTCTTTATTTGATTTTTTCAACTATTTTGGTTTTTCTTCCACATTTGCTTAGCCTATTTGGTCGAGTAATTATGTGCGGTCTACCTTGTTAAGGGTTTGTAGTTTAAACTTTGACGGCTTTGTAACTTATTAAAGGTAACCCCCACCCCCCCCCCCCCTCTTGTGCTTTTGGGTGGTGTGGTACCTGACACACTATTTTGGAGATCTATTGGGAGAGGTGTACTGGTTTCCTATTTTTATTATGGACTGGCTGCTGTTCTTTTCTTCTTTTTTATTTTTTATCGGTAAATGTTAATTGTTAGAATGTTAGTTTTGTTAGCAGAGGAGATCGAGCCCACGACCTTATATCTCCTGGCTGTTGTTCTTTGTTTCTAGTTTATGTGTTGTTACTTGTATCAAGCTTGATGCTTAGTAAGAAATAGCTTGAGGGAAGTGCTTGAGCTTGTGCTAGTCAGACTGGTGCTTGACCTAATTAGTTGTATAAGTAGAACAGTAGGTTATCGTTTTAATGTAACACATTACATCCTACTCCTATTAATAATATTCAATGTTATTATAGTTATCCTTTTGCCTCTTGCCTTCTCTCTTTCCCTAACCATAAACCTGTAATTCTTAATGGTTAAAATTGAAAAAAGGCATGTAATACTAAATCCATTTGGCACATTTGTCTCATATTCTACATTTACTGTTTGTCAGTCTTTAAGAAACATTTTGTTTAGGTATTTAAGGATGCTGCTAATTGGATACAAAGTACAGGATCATGTTGCAGTTCAGTTTCTAAGGGGGTGTTTGATTTGCTTTCTTCTTTTAATTTTTCATTATAAATTACAATAAGACCAATTTATGTTCATTCTGATTCTCATTTTCAATATTTTAGAAGGAAATGCTGAAACAACTTGGGTTGTTTGGTTTCAATTCTTAAAAATAAAAGAAAATTTATTTGGCCAATTGCCTTTTTATTATCAGTTCTTTAAACTATTCTCAATACCTCAGTCTTAATAAATTAAGAGGAAGCAAATGCTTTGTTTGGTAAAGTGCAGTTTAATAATTGCTGAATGGAAAATAAAAAAATTGTGATGAAATACATACATTGGTATTAACAAATTATTAAAATATCAACAATTGATTTTCCAATAAATGGTTATAACTCTGTTTTGTACTTTGAAGTGTACCCCTTGACTTTAGAGGAGCCAAATCGTTTTTCTTGATAAAGGGATTAAAATCTGTTATCTAAACACATTTTTTTCAGCATTTTTGTTTTAAAAATTGCTTCAAAGTTATACAAACAATTTTTGAAAACAAAAGAATAAAATTGAACCTAACTGCACTATTGTTTTAATGTTTTCACCATTTCCTTGGTCCTTCACAAAAGATTGAAAACAGGAAACAAAAATGAAACCAAGGTGGCATCTTTGTTACTGTAATGGGGACGTATTAATTGAAAATGAAAACAAAAAAAAAAAAAACAAACAAACTGAATGCCCTTGAATGTTGGCTTACTTTCTTAGGTAACACACAGCTTGTCTGCTGACCCCAGCACTATAGAGTATAGACATTGATCTTAGGTTGAGTATACACCATCCGTTGTTGACAGTTTGCCATCGAATGGAACATTTTATTGCTGTCTACTCATGTTTCGACATTATATTTCAATCTTTTTCATTGCTTACAGTATCTGACATTTTTTCCATGTGTTGTGGGTAATATAAAAATTTCCAGGTGAGAGGTTCTCAGAAATTGTTGGAAGTCCATATTATATGGCTCCAGAAGTGCTCAAGCGGAATTATGGACCAGAAATAGATATATGGAGTGCAGGAGTAATTCTCTACATCTTATTGTGTGGTGTTCCCCCATTTTGGGCTGGTAATTGCATTCATAAATCATTATATTCTTACTAATGCTTTATGACAAGGTTTTAATCTGCCAAGTTTTCTTTTCCTTTTGTTCATGTATATCATGAGCTTTGTGCTTATGAGCTTGGGTCTTATTATTTCATCAGCTCATAGGAAGTCTTTTTATTTTCTTACCTTGATGTTGATTCTATGCAGAATCTGAGCAAGGAGTTGCACAGGCCATTCTTCGAGGACTTATAGATTTTAAAAGGGAACCATGGCCCAGTATTTCTGAAAGTGCTAAAAGCCTTGTTAGGCAAATGTTAGAACCAGACCCCAAGCTTCGATTAACTGCCAAACAAGTGCTTGGTATGCTTATCTCCTTCCTTGTTCATTTCATATACTCTAAAGAAGATTTTTGAAATCTCAATAAAAATACTGAAAACTAGCTCCTTTTGGGTTTTAAATTTTTAATAATTGAACTATCTTCTTTACTTGGTGGGTTTAATGTTTTACAATTTTCTCTGTATTTTATTTTTTAAATCCCTAAAACCCTCTGTCCGTTGTAACTTCCATTTCTCAAATTTAAAAATTTAAAACTGAAATGAAGTTGATCTGTTGATGTTTGAAGGAGATAAGGCAAGGCAGTAGGATTATGTGTGGACATATTCTAACAAGTAGTTCTTAGTGGCTTTAATTAAATTATTAGACTATATGAAAATATCTTATCATATCTTGGAATATCTTAAATTATCCTCTATGTTTAGTTATCACATTTCTTTATCATGATTTATTTCTCTATTTAGCTTGTATTATGATTAGTATAAATAATAGTGTTCTATGTTTAATCGATATATCAGGAACATCCTATCACATTGTAATACATCTGAGTTAATATCAATTGGGTGTTTTATTCTCTTTCATCTCTCTTCCTTCCTCTATACCTAAATTCTCATTATTTCAACATGGTATTAGATTTGTACCATCCACAAGTCACTCTGGCATTTTTGCTCCCTTCTACTATGTTGTTCCTTCCAGCAAGTTCGGTCCTCATCCGGCTGTATTTTTTCACTTGTCCTGCCTCCTTCTCTGTCTTGGCCTCTGCGCACAATTTACTGATGTGTTTCAGACAGTTCTTTGGCTGTCTTGTCTTCCGTCTGGCAATCCTTGATTGTGATTTTTATTCTTCCCATCTCCTTCATTGGCTTGTTCTACCGTCACGACATATCTACCATATTAGTTAATATCAATTCAATTTTTGTCTTTTATATCTAAAAAAAAAAGATATAAACATTATTGTTGTAGTTATGTTGATGACTTGTCATAGCACATCTTGTTTTAATTCAAGGTTCATCTTGTTTTCTTGTATTCCAGAGCATCCCTGGATTCAAAATGCTAAGAAGGCTCCTAATGTTCCACTTGGAGATGTTGTCAAGTCAAGGCTTAAGCAATTTTCAATGATGAACAGATTCAAAAGAAAAGCCCTTAGGGTTAGTTCACTGCATCTCTGGTAATATCTTAAGCCATTTCTTTTACAGTATGTCAGAGCTAAGATTTTACATTTGTAAACAGGTCATTGCTGATTTCTTATCCAATGAAGAAGTTGAAGACATCAAAGATATGTTCAAGAAGATGGATAATGATAATGATGGCATTGTTTCCATTGAAGAACTAAAAGCTGGATTTCGAAACTTTGGGTCTCAACTGGCTGAGTCTGAAGTTCAGTTGCTTATTGAAGCTGTGAGTATGGTTAACTTTCCCTTGTTCCTCTAAATTATTGCGATTAAAATCTAGAGTTGCTAGTGCAACATTTCATGCTGCATCATAAATTGGCTGACAAAAATTGATATCTGTTTATGAACACACAAATGTGAATTGAAATGCATGGTTTTTTCCTCATATTGATGATTTTTCTTTTCCTTTCTTATACCCGTTTTTCATGTTTTAAACCATTGTTTGAACGGTACAAAGTAAAATATTTTAGCTTGAAATGGTTCTTCTTTTGTCTTTTAATCATTGCATGTTGACAACAGGTAGATACTAATGGTAAGGGAACACTAGACTATGGAGAATTTGTTGCTGTTTCCCTTCATTTAAAAAGGATGGCTAATGACGATCATCTTCACAAGGCCTTCTCCTATTTTGACAAAGATGGGAATGGATATATTGAACCAGATGAGCTACGGAATGCTTTGATGGAAGATGGAGCAGAGGACTGTACAGATGTAGCAAATGATATTTTCCTAGAAGTAGACACGGACAAGGTGGATATTTGAGAGATTTCTCTTTACATATAGGCTTGATTAGGGGATCTTACCATATAAAATTCTTGAACACTTGCAGGATGGACGTATCAGCTATGATGAATTTGTTGCTATGATGAAAACTGGAACGGATTGGAGAAAAGCATCAAGGCATTACTCGCGTGGAAGATTCAACAGCTTGAGCTTAAAGTTGATGAAAGACGGTTCTTTAAACTTAGGAAATGAGTAGTTGTCTAAGTGTTTGCCTATATTCAATCTGTCTTTCCAAATAGTGTAATATTCCTCCTACAATGTGGACTTGGCTTCTTTGTGATAATTATTTGGTTCCACTTTAGATGGGTTCCTTTCCACTTGGTGCTGTGCGAGTCACGAAGGATTGGGTACGCCAATTATGCATGCGGTTTGTTACTTGTGTAAAACATGGTGCCTTGGAGCCAATGGTGTGACATGTATGATGATGATTCCACTCGTTTTAACCACTCCTGCCTTCTCTTCTGGTTTGACAATGTTGAAATCAAAACTGTTTAGTGCAGTCAGAATATGTTTATCAAAGTGTGAATATCTTGTAGTTCGTATTCTGCACTCAATTATGGTCATTCTATCCTACTGGGCAATGGCCAAAAACCGGTTGTTTCCTCCAAGGTATACTCTGGGATGCTGAAAACTGTTTAGTATTTGTTTGTCTCATAGCATGAGCCTGTAAGATATGCTGATTCTGGCAGTGCATGAGGTTGTTTTTGTGGGTGCACTGAGTGCGTCGGCAACTTACATGACTGAGTGCTAGGAAGTACAAGTGGCAGGTTATTGACTTGCAATGTGAGTGCAACTGCAACTACGTAGGACTAGGAAGGTTATTAAAAAATTTAAAGAAAAATGGTGGAAAGCATGTTTTACAAATGCAATACTTCGTTGTGTCATTGATGGGTTAGTGATTTAGGCTATCCTTGATTAGGAGGGGCTAGCTAGAACTGGCTTATCTAAAGATTTGAGTTGTGGACCTATGAATCTTCAGGATTTTGATCCATGGAAACGATATGATGTAATGGCCATCTTTCCGTCTTACGTAATTTTTTCAGTAAATGCTTACGGAAAAAATATAATGAATTAAAAAAGTAATATAATTTTTTTTATGAATTAATGTTATTTATGTACCTAACATTTTATAAACTTGATTCATTTAGCTTCGTAAGGGCTACAAGTTTATATTAATTTATCAGTGAATTTTAATTTGTTTTATTTGTTGATTTTATTTTCTATAAGTCGTTCTGGTAAATTTATCTAAACTCTGCTGATATGTTAATAGTCAAGAATGCCATCATAAACATAATTTTTGTTTTATTCATTGAACTTTGGAAAGTGACATTCTTCTATGTTAGCTTAAGTTTTATTCATTGAGTCTTGTGATGTTGTAATCTCTGAATTCTACACCGTGAACATTATCCAGGACGAGAGACCATGAGGTAGTCAATGGTATGTAGTTGTCAAACCTTCCTATAGGAGAAGGTTCGGTGTCACCTTGGCACAAGGCTTCTCTCCCCTAGAGGATCATGCTTTTCCTTGTTTTATGAGGCGACTTTTGGGTTGGAATGCCATTAGCTAAATGTTCTTCACAAGCCTACACGAATGGAATTAACATATTGTTGATCTTCAAGAATGTATGGTCCTTATTTTGGGTGATTATTTCTTATATATCGCATTCTCTCCTGTTTATATGTGCTGTGTTTGTGATAATAGAATGATACATAATCATTTCGTTTCCCCTATTCCAACTAGCGATTACTTAATTTTTTGGGTTTTGCTATTATGCATCTTGGGTGTATGGTGCATGCTAGTTGTTGGGCCTGCTTGATCATTGAGATTATGTTAATTAGCCTATTTGGAAAGGGCCTTTTCTTCTTACAGCCTGTAAAAATCATCTTGCATCCCATTATTTAAAATTTGTACGATTCCCAAAATACCGCACATTGTTTATTCCAGAACATGTTTCATAATTTTTTAATGTATTATGAAATAGGCATTCCAAAACTATGACAGTGGAGTTACAAAATAGGTGTTATAGAAGAACTACACCCATCTGTGTAAGGTGTTGTGAAATACCTTCTCCATAATCATTTTGAATGTATTCCAGATTATGTTTTTCAGAACAGGAGAAAAAAATGTTTTGACTATTTTGGATTATGTATTATGTTATGAAGGTAACATTCACCTTAATCCTTATGTCATTGTTACTTATTCCACGCAATATTGACTTGGGGGTAATTATTACAAAAGTTGCGTTGACTTCCCTTATTTATCCCGAATTACAAAAGTCTTTATGAGTATCACCATTAGAGTCGCTCATTGATAGGCCCAATACTGAGATTGCAAAGGGCAGTAGTGGGAGACCAAAAAGAAGAACCACTATTCCAACCCACCTGAAGGATTATGTCTAAGTGGGATCAGGGCCTTGTGCAGATGGTTTTTGGTATCATGCTAGCCTAGTGGTGCTTGGTTGGTATCGTGATAGCTTAGTAAGGCTTGCTGTAGTGGTAGTTATGTTTCTATTATAGGTAGTAGTGGGACACTATGTTAGCATGCTGTTAGTGGTGTTGTATTCTGTCATTACGAATTTCGAGTAATGAAGTTTGGGTTGTGCAATGTTCCTTCTTCTTTTCAAGCCACCATGAATGGAACTTTTCGGCCATATCTATGCAAATTCATTATCGTGTTTTTTGACGACATCCTTGTTTATAGCAGGACTCTTCAGGATCACTTACATAATTTGGAACAGACACTTTGCGCCCTAGAACATGGCCAATTTTTCCTCAAGCTCTCTAAGTGCTCCTTTGCACAGTCTCAAATTGAATATCTTGGACATGTGGTGTCCACTAACGAGGTCACACCAGTGGAGGAAAAGGTGGATGCTATTCAACAATGGTCGGCATCGCGATCCTTTCGAGCCCTCCGTGGGTTTTTGGGGCTTACGAGTTTCTACTGACGCTTCATTAAGGGGTATGCATCGATTGTGACACCTCTAACCCAGTTACTCACCAAATCATAACTTGATTGGTCTATGGCAGCTCAGGCTGCCTTTCAACAACTAAAGGACACATTCAGCTCTACTTCGGTATTGCGCTTACCCTATTTTTTGATTCCATTTATTGTTGAGACTAATGCTTCAGGAGTAGGGGGGTTATTCTATCCCAATTGGGTCACCCTATAGCTTTCTTCAGCAAGCAATTTTCGCAGAAACTCCGTCACGCATCAACTTATGTAAGGGAATTGGTTGCCATCACTGCTGCCATTAAGAAATGGCGCCAGTACCTGTTAAGACATCAATTCATCATCTTAATTGATCATCATAGCTTGAAGGAAATCATGAGCCAAGTCATTCAAACACTAAAACAACATATGTACCTTTCACGCCTCATGAGGTATGACTACACAATTTAGTATCGCTCAGGTAAGTCAAACACAATTGCGGAAGCCCTGTCTTGGGCTTCTGAGGATTCGCAAGGAACATTCTATATTCTCTTGGTACCTCACTTTACCTTTTTGGAGTAGCTTAAGCACGACTTAGCAATTCAGCCTGAATTCAAGGCTCTTCGACTGAATATTTTGTCTAATCCTATGCGTAGATCAGATTATACTGTCATTGTGGATTTGATTTTGCATAAAAATCACATTTGGCTACCCAATGGAATTCAACTCATCTAGGCACTGCTTATTGAATTCCACAGTACTCCTACCAGCGGTCACATGGGCGTCAAGAAGACTCTGGCACGTTTAGGGGAAAATTTCACTTGGGCCAATATGGGAAATGATGTTCGCCAATTTTTTGTTGCTTGTCTTGATTGTCAACATACTAAATACGAATCTAAGAAACCAGGGGGATTAGTCTGTCCCTTACCAGTTCCTTCATGGTTGTGGGAGGACCTTTCTATGGACTTCATTGTCAACCTTCTGCCTTATCGGGGCAATACAACCATTTTGGTGGTCGTTGACAAGTTTTCAAAGGAGGTGCATCTGGGCCTTTTGTTGCCATCTTACACAGCACTGACTGTTGCATCGCTTTTCATGGAAATTGTTGGTAAGTATCATGGGATGGCTCAAAGTATTGTCTCTGATAGGGATCCTCTATTTTTTTAGCAAGTTCTGGCAATAAATGTTTCGCCTCAATGGTACAAAGCTTCATATAAGCTCCGCTTACCACCCCCAATCAGATGGATAAAAGAAGGTCATAAACAGGGTCATTGAGCAGTACATACGAGCCTACCTACACACCAAACCAAAGTCCTGGGGCAAGTTCCAAATGTGGGCCAAATGGTGTTATAACACCTCGGTGCATTCAGCTACGAATGTCTCCCCATTCGAAATAACGTTTAGGCGGAAACAACCAAGTATTCCTCACAACCTAACAAGAACTTCTAATGTGGTAGCTGTAGATGATATTCTCAATGACAGGGAGGTTGTTTTCACCAGCTTGAAAAAGAAGCTTTTAAAGTCTCAGGAACGAATGAAGGCCATAGTAGATTCCCACAGAAGAGATATCAACTTTGAACCAGGCGAGTAGGTCATGGTTAAACTTCGCCCTCATCGTCAAGTTACAGCTATTGACTTTTCTCATTTGAAATTGGCCAAATGTTTTTATGGCCCCTTTCAGATTCTTTCTAAAATAGGTCAGATAGCCTACAAGTTACACTTGCCAGAGGGCTCTTGCATCCACTCGATTTTTCATTGTTCTACACTGAAACCTTACCACCAACCTTCTTCGAGCTCAGACAGTCCAATAGCTCTACCTACCAGGACATTGACAACAAACCCATCATTTCACCACCTGTGTTCCTGGGCATGCGGTGGGAATAGGAGTAGGGCGAATGATAGGCCCACTACTGAGATTGTGAAGGCCAATAGCAGGAGTCCAAAAAGAAGAACCACTATTCCAACCCACCTGAAGGATTATGTCTAAGTGGGACCATGGCCTTGTGCAGATGATTTTGGTATCGTGCTAGCCTAGTGGTGCTTGGTTGGTATCATGATAGCTTAATAAGGCTTGTTGTAGTGGTAGTTATGTTTCTGTTATAGGTAGCAATGGGGCACTTTGTTAGCATTCTGTTAGTATTCTATTATAAGTAGTAGTAGGGCACTCTGTTAGCACCTTATTGGGAATAAAGCAAGCAGAATCAATTCCAATTTTCCCTTACCTTATGTCTGGAGGTTGCTTAGTCCTTGAACACTAAGTTTAGCTCCCTGGTACCCAACACTCATCATGAACAACCACAAACCACTACACTTTCCATTGTGTTGCTAGACAAAATCATATCCCTCATGATCACATCACAACATGTTTCTTGTGTAATTATTTTTTAGCATTTTAGGTTGCAATTTAGCTTTATTCTGAATTGCAACTCCATTAGTCAAGGCTAACCAAGTGCAATTCTATAACCACACAAGAGCATAATATTTTTTTGGTATTTCGGGCTTTTTATTTGGCATCCAACTAATTCTCATCCCTCGAGTTGGTCCATTTTGAGATAAAGTAATATCTTTACTTACAACTCCATATCTAAATTGGAGATCAAACTCTAAACTTTTGTTAAGAGACTCAAGTGTTGAACCACTTTTGTTAACAACTTTTAATCAATGCTATCAAAATTGGAAAGATCACTGAATCAGTGAAGGCACTGGTTCAATGTTCAATGGTTCAACTCTGAGTGAACAAAGATCAAACCGATTTCAATAAATATTATTTTTAAAAAAATTATATAATATATTAAGTAATATTAAACAAAAAATAACATGATATACATAAATTATATATAAAAGTAAATCTATGTAATATTTAAGTTCAACTATAATAAATAAAATCAATTAGTAAAAAAAAATAGTGATTTTTGTCAAACCGGTCAAATCGCTGATTTTTAACGATTTCACATATTCTTGACCAATTCAATTGCACACTAAATTTTAAAGATTTAAACTGTTCCAACATATTACCGATTCCTGATTGAATCGCCACTCGTCAGTCCTATCTCATTCTGATAACCATGCTTTTAATACACAAGTGCATAATTAGTCTGGCAATATATTGACATTCTCGTTTTAATTTTAACTAGCTGCTTTACCCAAGTTACCGGAAATTTGGCACTACATCAATAGCCACCCAACACATTAATCTAGCAATATATAATTAACCTAAAAATTAAATAAATTATCATCAACCCAATAAACCTCTAAAATATTAATTAATTATAGTAGCAGCACGTGATAAGAAATATTCTTGTAAATCAAATCGTTTCCATTTCAATTTTGAAGAACTAATATGATTGCTTTCTTCTGATACACGTGTTATTACACTATTTTTATGCACTGTACATAAGTTCATTCTCTTCATCTTAATGGGATCTAAACTACCACACAAATTATGTGTAAAAAAAATAAAAAAATTTACCATCAACCCAATATACCTTTTTTTGAGGGCATCAACCCAATAAACCTCTAAACTATTAATTAATTATAGTAGCAGCACGTGATAAGAAATATTCTTGTAAATCAAATCGTTCCCATTTCCAATTTTATTCCATTTTGAAGAACAAAATGTGACTAATATGATTGCTTTCCGTTGATGCACGTGTTTATTTCACACTGTTTATATACACTGTTGTAAGTTCTATCTCTTCATCTGAATGGGATCTAAACTACACCACAAATTATGTGAAGTTTATAAAGTAAACATCCTTTAATTCTCCATCAAACCATTTTGTGGCTTAAAGCATATCGTATTACATTATTGAATTAATCAATGACTTTGGCAAAAGGCACCAAACCAAACAATTTGTGCTGATGATTAACGCATACTAATCATTCCACGTCCGAAAAGCCACTTTTTATGTGTTGCCAGGTTTTCAAAGGTTGTCTAATATAAGACTTTTAGCTCTAGTGGCATTAAAAACTTCATATAAATTTTTATCCAAATATAATTCTGTTGACTATAAATTTTTGGACAACAAATAATTTCAGTTTTGTAAACTGTATGACCCGATCATATCTCACACGACATCTTTTGTCACATGAAGTACGAGCTTTTAAGAACATGAGAATGGAAAGCAACCAAATCACAAAACACTTTATCTGAACTTTAAGTTTAACATACAATCCTCATAATTCCTCACCCCACCAAGATTTTTGAAGTCCTGTTGGCAACATAAAAAATATATACTTTTATCCCAATTGAATAAAAGGAATGAATAATTAGCAATTCAAGATAGGAAGAATAAATTCGATTTAATCTTGATTATAGCGTAAAGGAATGAATAAATTCAGTATAGATAGATTGATGAATTTAATTGGCAGGGAAAGGTGAAGATTAAAAATTTAAAATTTTGATAAATAATTTAATTTTTACTAGACAAAGATTAAGAAGTTGTTTCGATACATTAAAATAGTCTCTCAACATTGCTTATTGCTTGATAATCAACACTTCCTCAAATAAAATTACTCACACTCACGAAGGATTATGAGAACACACATAAAGATAACATCTTACTAAAAAAAAATAACAAACACAAGAATTTAACATGATTCGACATCTCTTGCCTACGTCTACTAAATTGTCTCAAAAAATATTTTACTATCACAAAAATGATTATAAGATTATAACACACCTCAAATAGTATATCATTCTACAAACCCAAGTACCTCATTCAATGGTTACAAGAAAATGATAATACTCTTACACAAAGACATTTTTCTCTCAACAAAGTGATTTTGTTTCATAATCACTCCTCTCACACACTCTCTCTAAATGTGTGTTGTTTCTCCACTAAATTTTTTCTTTATTTATAATGAAGATTGTCACCAACTATAATAAATAAATTTTCTTGAAAGTTAAAACAAAAATAATTTTTAATGCATCCATTCAACTAAAGTTTATCTAGTAAAATATAATATTTCACTTTACATTGAAATCACCTAAACCTTAATGATAAAAATCTAATTCACAATATACATGCACCTTATCTTTTGACTTGAAACTTTACACTTACAAATAAATGCTAAACTTTTGACTTGACTTACAAATAGATGCTAAAGGTAATTATTTTTCTTGGTTAGCCCAAAGCACCTTTTAAAGGTAAAACGATGAGACTCGAACCAACCCTAAAACGGATTGAATCTTGAATGCAATAACCGTCACAAGTAGACTTGAGATCGAAATAGAAGTAAACGTGTGATAGTTTTTCAGCAGTATATAATTTTTTCTGTAATGCTAATTTTATATTAAAACAACCTAAATATTTAAAACAAATGGATACGGACACACGTGAAGAAATATGAAAACTATAGCTGCCACCATAGATAAATTTGATGCCAGATAAATTAAACAGAATTTCTTCACTGAAAATTACAATGGTGATTTCCCGATATGTTTTTTTCTCGAAACTTGTTTGCCAGGCATGCAGGTGAAACCAGAGTTTTAATTGAATGGAGTACTTTATTGCTATAAATTGTATAGTTTAGAATTTAGATCTTTTGTATCTTACTAAAATTACTAGTCATAAGGCATGATATCAACTTGTTGAAAGTTGAGGAACTGATTTTGCCCTACTATGCAGCTTTTTGCCAGATATTCTTTGGTAGGTAAGAGTAAGTGTATATTTGGATAACCTTCAAAATGATGGATTATGATGAGGTGAGTTAATATTGATTTTGACTAAATTTTATATATTTGAATTGTTTTTAAAATTATAATAGAATTGATTATGATAGAAAAAAAATATGGTAGAATTGAAGTAAGAAAAAATAATTTTTATTTCTACCAAAATTAATTCTACTTGAATTTTGACTAATTTATCCTCACATCAATACACTCATGCATATGTTGATTAGTTATTTATTTTAAAAAAATATGATTAAATCTATCAAAATAAAAAATATAATTAAAAGTCTTATCATATTTATTTAATTTTAAATGTATTTTATCTAATTTATTCATACCTTAATGGTGTGATAATAAAAAAAATACTATTTATTCTCTTTCGTGACACTCATTATTAATATAATTTTAATGTTTTATAAGAAATGTGGTTCTATTTTAAATGTTAGCATATTATACGCATATTTACTTAATTTTAATTATGCCTATTTAATTTTAATTATATGTATGTGTAAAACTAATTATAAAAAAGTGTATATAGATATTAAAATTCATTTTAGACATTATACCTCAAAATTAATTTTGATTTAAAGTATTCAAACAACATTCTTTTAAAAATTAATTTTTCAATATTTATTATCCAAACAAAAATCACATTACTTCATAATCAATTTTAACAATAATTAATTCTAAAAATCAATTTTATTCAAAATTAATTTTATCAACGTCAATCCAAACACACACTTAATAGTATAATATACCTGACCCTCATCTATCAATATATAATAGGAATTATAAGGTTGACTTGATGATAAAAAAAAAAAAGAAATAGCTGAATTTGATTCTCCCATTTAACAAAAAATTAATAATTAAAAAATATCATCTGTCAATAAAATAATCAATAATATATGATATTATTAGCAAATAGTTATACTTAAATATATAATTAAGAGTTTAATAATTCCTGTGTTTCTCTAAGTAGAAAATAATATTTATTACTTAGAACAAGTTACCATTTTAAATGAATATTTTCATATATTAAACCTTGATTTTTGAACGAAAAATATCTTGAGTTAAAAAAAGAAACTATCATATCCTTCAAACAATGTTTTGATGACTTCAATGATGCACATGCTCAACTGTCAATTCTTATAAATTGATTCCAATTTGATTTCACACTCGATGGTCAAATTAACCCATTTGGTCTCAGACAGAAAGCCTTCGATGCAGAGTGAATTAAATCTTCTCTATAAAAACGTTGAAATGAACAATGTGAAAGAGCAGACTCCAAGGAAAAAGTTCCATAGCATTATAATGTCCCTTCTTCTAACAATTTCCAACGTCGAAACAAGTGACGTGGTTCCCTTTGTATCTATGTGACGTCACATGGTTCTAAAGATAGTGGCAAATGAAAATTATTTAGTCCTTGCCCAATTAGCTTAAACAGGATAATTACCAGTTAGAGAAATAATTTCAACAATTTAAAATGCACAAACAAATTCACTTAACATATGCAAGGATCAGACATAATTAAGTTGTAGCATAAATTTTCTTATATGGTGTCTATGAAGGAAAAAATAAAAAAATGATAATTAGTGATGATTTTTATTGTAAATATACTCCCTCCGTTTCAAAATACATGTCCATTTTGGAGAAATTTTTTGTTTCAAAATACATGTCCATTTTATAGTTTAAGGATGCATTTTGACTATTTTGCCCTTGCCTACTAATTAATTGGATTCTAGTTTTTTGTCCACAATAATTAATTCCCATTTGTCTCTATCTATTGGTGGGGAGGTATATCAAGGAACGAAACAGTGAATTTAGGAATGAAAGCTCGAGGAGCGGAACAATGAGAAGATAAGGAGTTCGTAGCCCTCCAACTCTCCCAAGAACTACTCCTTGACTCTCTAACTCTTTGTGTGTACCAAGGTTGTTAAATGATGGACTACTTATAAAAATGGCAAATTTATATGTAATTACAACTACAAAAAAAAATGGAAAACAAAGGAAAGTCTGTGAAAGTTGAAGATTTGCAAAATGAAAGAGTTGAAGACTCTTTCGACAGCATACAATATGAAAGAGTTGAAGACTCTTTTGATGGGTTACAAAGTGACACAAACATAGCCTTGCAAGAGGATAAAATGCAAAAACATGGAGATTGTGTAGAAGCATCTTCAAAAGCAACAAAGGATTTTGACTTAAATATAAAGGCAGATTGTGGATTTGATTTGAATGAATATCCAGTAGAAGAAGAAGAAGAAGGAGGAGGAGGAGGAGGAGGAGGAGGAGGAGACGGAGACGGAGACGGAGAAGAAGAGGTTGATGGAGAAGGAGAGGGAGAGGTTGAGGGAGAAGGAGAAGGAGAGGGAGAGGTTGAGGGAGAAGGAGAGGGAGAGGTTGAGGGAGAAGGAGAAAATGTGGTTAACAAGATGTTGAAAATTTATCTTCCTAATCTTAACTGAAACTTTGTCAATTTAAATTCATGAATTCAATGGAAGTGATTTAGAAGATTTTGTTGTATTGCAAAAAAATATAAAAATGTACTATGAAATCCTTTCTAATGTTTTACGTACTGTCAAATCCTTACTTAGTGTTTTATATACTGTCTGGGAGTGGTACTTACGTGAGAGGGAGAATATCTAGGCTAAGTATTGCTCATAGTCTTATGGCACTGTTCTACTTCTATGGATACTCAATAACAGTTATAGTTATAGTCTTGATGTATAAGTATTGCTCATATGTCAGAATAAAATATTGGACTTTCTTATAAATCAAAGCATAATACTAGTATTTGGAATAAAATATGAATGTGATTACAACCCAACCATAATAGGTACTGTTAATTGTTGTTTAAGTAATCCAAAGTTTCTTGCACTAATATTGGGTCACACTTCAATTGAATGGGTAGTTGTTCTTCTGTTTCTAATTTTTCCTTCTGCATATGCTGAGATGTATATCTATTGGAACCTTTGGCTTTCATTGTCTCTATCATGCATAACTGCAATGAGAGAAATATGAAATTGGACTTCACCACACAATAGTTTTCAAACGACTTCACCACTGCATTGACAAGTTCATCAATAGTTTTAGGTGCTTCCTTGTAATGCAATGACTGTATAGCACTGAAAAATCCGAGGTCCAAGACATTAAAATCCGGAGAATTAGGAGGTTGACACATTAAACGGATGTCAAATCCATCTTGTGTGGCTGCCTGAACAAACTCAGGATCATCAGGATTAATATGAGTTCTTGCATTATCTTGTTGAATGAATATCGTTGACCCCAATTCGTCTCTTGGCCACACTTCCTTTGTAGCTGGAAGCACTTTCTCAATAAAAACTAACCTTATGAGGTCTCTATTTATCGAAGTTATTGCTTTTGTCTCCATTGTTCCCGCCACTCTGTTAACACTTGTCCTTTTAGCCGGTTCTTGAGTGACAAACGGGAAAATTCCAATTTTCCCTGAAAAAGTTACATTTTTTTCCGAGTCAAATCTTGGTCGAGCTACAGCAGTTAAAAACATAACTTTTGGAACAAAATTTTTACTTTTACAACTACGATGTGGTTTATCCTCGTCTGGGAGCAAATAGTATCTCTCAGATTTCTTCGTCATGTAGAACCATTTTTCATCAATGTGAATAATATTGTACATACTTTGGAACATTGGATCATGCGGTATACCTTCAAGCATCGACAAACAAAATTCCAACCGCAATCTTTTACCTTCCTCTGTCAGTTGTGGCTTTATGGCACTCGAATGACGCTTTATTGCACCTGATTGTATAAGCCTATACATTGCACTTGTATTTGTTTTCATGGCAACAGCTAAAGTTCGAACAGTTGTTCTTTGGCTCAAAGGGATTTCACGAAGTTGACTCAAATCAATTTCAACTCTCTTGCGACCACTGTTTTTTGTCTTCTTATGAGACACATCATGAGTCTCACTTTCTTTTGCTCTTTTCCAAATACGGTCGATAGTTTTCCTACAAACTGAAAATGATGAAGCTACTGACTCTTTCACCCCTTGAGGTAATTTTCCATCAACACTTTTTTGCAGTAGTAGCTGATAAATGGTAATGCGCTCTTCATTACTCAACATTTTAACCTTTCTTTGCATTTGGAGTTGTTCCTCATCATTGTTTTGGGGCTGCTCCTCTTGAATATTTTCGTGACTTTCATTCTGAACTTCATGGACTTCTTCTGAATCAGCTTCAAAAGTTACATGAGTTACATATAATAATCATGATAAAGGTAAATACTCATAACAAAAAAAATCTCTACAAAATAAATATAACAAAAAATCTATGAAATCTAAGAATACCATCAATAACTGTAATATCATCATATAAACTGGAGCATTAGAGTACAATTATATTTAGGCTAATTCTATATACTTGGAGTACTATATATGTAGAGTATCTCAAAGCAATTATATGTAGCAAATTTTTTACGTATAACAAAAAAGAATTTAAGAAAATGAGAGTACATACCAGTTATGTGAGTGTTGCTTTCTTCTCCTGTAGCAAAGTTTTCTTCCTCACCATTTAAATCATGTAGTTCTTGATTTAAATCAAACAATGGCTCTTCATTTAAATCAAACAATGGTTCTTCATTTAAATCAAATGGAAAAGCATTGAGATCCATAGCAAAATTTTGTTCTTCATTAATAATATAAATTTGATAAATGAGTACCTAACTCTTATATATACTGAAATTATAAGTGTTTTTGAAAAAATGGTGGGAAATACAAATTTTAATTTAACTTTGGTGGTAAACATTTTAAGATTAGAGTATAATTAATAATGGAGGGAAGTTTTTTCAATTGAGTTTTAAAAAACTTTGATAACCGAACTATGCCAATTGAGCTTTTCAATACCGAAGCAAAAATAATGCCATTTAGTAGTATTGGTATTGCCAGTATGTATTGGTATTGTAATTTGATTAACTTTAATTAATTTTGGTATTGGGAGTAATTATGAGGTGGGATAAATAAATATAAAATGGAGAAAATAAAGGACAAGGGTAAAATAGGAACTTTTGTGTCAAATTAGCCTGTCCTTGGTTACCGCAATTTCTCAAAAATGGACATGTATTTTGAAACGGAGGGAGTATATATTTTATTGAGGTATATAAAATTATGTTATTTATAATTTTGTGATGATTTTTATTGTAAATATATATATTTTTTAATTTATTAACTAAGAATATCGGTTAACAACACCCCAGAACAAAAGGTTGTTTTGTTTCTACAATTTTAGCCTCTTAAGAAACCTTTGTAAATCAATGTGGTAGAAGTGCGGGGGTGGGGAAACAACTTGCACCATGCACTTGAATGTGAACATATCGGTAACGTGAGTTTTGCACATGTTTTTTATGTCTTCAGACAAATCGTTTAAAAAAAATAGTCCAATATTAAAAGTTTAATAAATCAGTCAATTTGGCTTTCAAAGAATTGACCGATTTATTCTTTTATTGAATAGAGTATATTAATTTAGTTCTTAAATTAATATATTTTACGGTATATTGTTTCTATTATATAATAATTAAGTATGGTGTAAGAAGGAAAATAATTTAAAAAATAAATTTATTTTAAATTCTAAATATAAGATTATTTTTTTCATTTATACCCTAATAATGTTAGGAATTATTAGGATTTATTATTTGACTTAGTTGTGTTCAGTTAATAAGTTCCTATTTGTTAGGACCCATTAAGTAGGATAGGATTTGATTTACTTGTAACTGTTACCACGTTTTCAGACGTGGGCTGCACCATTTCATTCTTATCTTGTAAGGCTATATAAGCCAACGTTCAGTAATTTACTAAACAAGTAGTTTTGCTATTTTCTCCTTTTTATTCTAACAAATTGGTATCAGAGCTCTATTAAGGGGCCTGATAAAGTGAGAATAGGAACTGCAGCTTCCTAAAGAGAGAAAACAGACGGTGAGAAACTGAGAAATGTCAGCTGAAAGTAGCAACTTTGTGCAGCCAGCAATACCCAAGTTTGATGGTCATTATGACCATTGGGCTATGCTCATGGAGAATTTTCTTCGGTCAAAAGAGTATTGGCATTTGGTGGAAACAGGCATTCCTACAGTAGCTAAGGGGATTCAATCAACAGAGGCCCAGAGGAAGTCAATTGAAGATCACAAACTGAAAGACCTGAAGGCGAAAAACTATCTCTTCCAGGCCATAGATAGAAACATCATGGAGACTATTCTTGACAAGGGAAGTTCAAAGAGCATTTGGGACTCAATGAAACAGAAATATCAGGGGACCAGCAGAGTGAAGAGAGCACAACTACAAGCATTGAGGAAGGAATTTGAAGTCCTTCAAATGAAAGGAGGAGAAAAAGTGGAAGAGTACTTTGCTCGGACACTTACAATTGTGAACAAGATGAAGATTTATGGTGAGAACATAACTCAAGTTATGATTGTAGAAAAGATCTTGAGATCTATGACCTCAAGATTTGACTATGTTGTGTGCTCAGTAGAGGAGTCCAACAACTTGGATTCACTGACAGTAGATGAGCTTCAAAGCAGCCTTTTGGTTCATGAACAAAGAATGAATTCTCATGGTGGTGACACAAGGGATGAGCAAGCATTGAAGGTCTCACATGAAGAACAGAATGGAGGTAGAGGCAGAGGTAGAGGCTTTGGTCGGGGTCGAGGCAGAGGCAGAGGAAGGCAGTCTCCAAACAAAGCCACAGTGGAGTGCTTTAAGTGCCACAAACTAGGACACTTCCAATACGAATGCCCAAGATGGAAGGAGAGTGCAAACTATGCTGAGATTTATGAAGAAGAAGAGATGCTGCTCATGTCTCTTGTCGAAGCTGACAACTTGCAACAAGAAGAGACTTGGTTTCTTGACTCCGGTTGTAGCAATCACATGTGTGGAAATAGGGAGTGGTTCTCTACCATTGATGAGGCTTTCAGACACTCGGTAAAGCTTGGCAACGATTCAAAAATGGAAGTACTGGGCAAAGGGAACATCAGACTTCAGATCAATGGTGCAATTCATGTAGTCACTGATGTTTACTATGTCCCAGATTTGAAAAATAATTTACTAAGTGTAGGCCAACTTCAAGAAAGAGGACTAGCTTTACTTATACAAGATGGGAAATGCAAGTTGTACCACCCTAGAAGAGGATTGATAATGCAAACAGAAATGACAGCAAATCGGATGTTTGTGTTGCTGGCTAGTGTAGTGCTTGAAGAGACTTCAACATTTCTACAACTAGCTACTGAAGATAGTTCACAATTGTGGCACGGTAGATTTGGACACTTGAGTTACAAAGGTTTGAGGACTTTGCAACACAAACAGATGGTGAAAGGTCTTCCATTTTTCAAAGATTCAAGTAAAAGTTGCCCTGGATGCTTTGTAGGAAAGCAACATAGAGATGTCATTCCAAAGAAGAGTCAATGGAGAGCTTCCCATAAATTACAGCTTGTACATGCTGACATTTGTGGACCCATTACTCCCAACTCCAATAGCAACAAAAGGTACTTTATAACATTTATTGATGACTTTAGTAGAAAGGTGTGGATATACTTTCTAGTTGAAAAATCTGAAGCATTTACAACTTTCAAATATTATAAAAGCTTAGTTGAGAAGGAGTCAGGTGCCTTTATATGTTGTTTACGCACAGATAGGGGGGGTGAATTCACCTCAAATGAGTTTCATGAATTTTGTAAAATTAATGGCATAAGCAGGCAACTCACAACATCTTACACTCCACAACAAAACGGCGTAGCGGAGCATAAAAATTGAACCATTATGAATATGGTCCGGTGCATGCTTTGTGACAAACAAGTACCAAAGGTTTTTTGGCCAGAAGCTGCAAAATGGACAGTTCATGTTCTCAACAGGAGTCCTACATTGACAGTGAAAGATAAAACTCCAGAAGAGATGTGGAGTGGAATCAAACCTAAAGTAGATTACTTTAAAGTATTTGGGTGCCTAACTCATGTCCATGTACCTGATCAGAAAAGAACAAAGCTGGATGACAAGAGCCTGCAGTGTGTATTGCTTGGGGTAAGTGATGAATCTAAAGCTTATAGATTGTTCGATCCAGTTGCAAGAAAAATTATAGTCAGCAGAGATGTGAGTTTTGAAGAGGATAAGGGCTGGAATTGGGGGAGGACTGCAGAAGAAGTGAAGCATGACGTGTTGATTTGGGAAGGTAGTAATGATAGTGAGGATGCCTCCTCTGAAAATGAAGAAGAAGCTGTTGTGGAAGGTACTGAAACAGCAGGAGTTACAGACCAAGATGCAGAAGCAACAACCTCTACATCAAGTGATTCATCTAATGAAGATGCATCTGTACATGCTACAGCTGAAGGAAGGAGTCGAAGAGCACCCAACTACTTGCAAGATTATGAAACTGGTGAAGGATTATCTGAAGATGAAGATTATTTTGCAATGTTTATCTCTGATGATGAAGATTATTTTGCAATGTTTACCTCTCATGAAGATCCAAGCTCATTTGAAGAAGCTGAAAGAGATGAGAAATGGAGAAAGGCAATGGATTTGGAGATTGAAGCAATCAAAAAGAATGAAACCTGGCAGCTTACAACTTTGCCCAAAGGTGCTAAGAAGATTGGAGTGAAATGGGTTTTTAGAACCAAGTTAAATGAGAATGGTGAAGTTGATAAGCTCAAAGCCCGACTAGTAGCTAAAGGCTATGCTCAGCAACAAGGGATTGACTACAACGAAGTGTTTGCCCCGGTAGCAAGGTGGGACACAATCCGGATGGTTTTAGCTCTACCAGCACAAAAGGGATGGAATGTGTATCAACTAGATATCAAAAGCGCATTTCTTCACGGAGAATTGACAGAGGACGTGTATGTGGAACAACCACCGGGTTATGTTCGAAAGGGTGAAGAAGAGAAGGTCTACAAGCTTAAGAAAGCTTTATATGGGTTAAAGCAAGCACCACGTGCTTGGTATAGCAAAATTGAAGCCTATTTTGTGAAGGAGGGATTTGAACGATGCGATCATGAGCACACTCTCTTTGTCAAAACAGGAGGAGGTAAAAGAATTTTAATTGTGAGTTTGTATGTTGATGACTTAATTTTCACTGGGAATGATGCATGCATGTTTGAAAGCTTTAAGAAGTCCATGAAGATTGAGTTTGATATGACAGATTTAGGGAAGATGAAATATTTCCTTGGTGTAGAAATTCAGCAAAATTCAGAAGGCATCTACTTAAGTCAGAAGAAATATGCTTGTGAATTACTTGAGAAGTTTGGGCTGCAGAATTGCAATTCAGTAAAGAATCCTATAGTGCCTGGTTTTAAGTTGTCAAAGAAAGGAGAAGGTGCTAGGATTGATGCTACTGCCTACAAGCAATTAATTGGGAGTCTCATGTACATTACTGTAACAAGGCCTGATTTAATGTATGTGGTATGTCTCTTGAGTAGGTATATGGCCAGCCCCACTGAATTGCATATGCAGGCAGCAAAGAGGGTTCTTCGTTATTTAAAGGGAACTGTGGAGTTAGGTGTGTTTTATAAGAGAGGAGATGTTAAAGACTTGGTGGCTTACACTGATAGTGATTATGCTGGAGATATTGATGATAGAAGGAGCACATCCGGATATGTATTTTTACTGAGTGGTGGAGCAGTCTCATGGGCATCAAAGAAGCAACCGGTAGTAACATTGTCCACCGCTGAGGCAGAGTATGTGGCAGCTGCTGTTTGTGCTTGTCAATGTGTGTGGATGAGAAAGGTGTTGGAGAAGATTGGGCTCTCACAAAGCAAGTGCTCTGTTATTATGTGTGACAACAGCTCAACAATTAAATTGTCCAAAAATCCAGTCATGCATGGAAGATGCAAACATATAGATGTAAGGTTTCATTTCTTGAGGGATCTAACAAAAAAGGAAGTGGTGAGGCTCATTCATTGTGGCACAAGCAATCAAGTAGCTGATATTATGACCAAACCATTGAAACTTGATGTGTTCCTGAAATTAAGAGTCCAGCTTGGAGTTCGTGAGGTTTCAAATTTAAACTGAATGCATACAGCAATCAGTTTAGGGGAGGAATTGTTAGGAATTATTAGGATTTATTATTTGACTTAGTTGTGTTCAGTTAATAAGTTCCTATTTGTTAGGACCCATTAAGTAGGATAGGATTTGATTTACTTGTAACTGTTACCACGTTTTCAGACGTGGGCTGCACCATTTCATTCTTATCTTGTAAGGCTATATAAGCCAACGTTCAGTAATTTAATAAACAAGTAGTTTTGCTATTTTCTCCTTTTTATTCTAACAAATAATGGGTGGTAGAAATTAAGAAAAATTATATTATAAAACTTTAAAAAATTGAGAAAATAAGCTATGATAAACTCATGATAGTATAAAATATTACTCAATTATGATAATTAATTTAAAAGTAATATAATATTGATTATTATTTATGATTGTAAAACTATTTTATACTCTCAATGTCATTGTATGATTATTAAACTCAAATAAATAATAATAAGGTTAGTTTTGAAAATTGCTATATTATTTCATCTATTTATTCTATGTAAAAAACTATTGGTATTTTAATAATTTTCAACCGTTGAAAGGTTATTTAGTATATTTTTAATATTATTTTATTTTATTTTTACTGTAGAAACTAAGAAAGAATAATAAGGATAAACTTAGTGGTTTATTTGTCTGAAGTAACCAATCGATCCGAAATATATATGCCAGGAGACATGCATCCAACCAGAATCGAAGTTAAAACTGGCCCCTCAGACATGCCAAGGCCAAGCCAAATATTCGCGTCTAACTGTACGATATATTGCTCCCCAACTAAGGCAAAGATATTTGAGTAACAAAAATATCTGTAAATATCAAATCCATGCCCATAAATTTACTAGTATTTGTTAAGGTAAGATCTTATTTTATGAATTATAAAACAAATGTATTAATTTTTGTAGACCAAATAATGCCTATGAATAAACTATCATAAACGGTATTACTATGGATATGATTTTTTTCCAACAAATATTAATGATTAATTTGTTAGCTAGTTTTTATTAATGAAGAATTTAAATTCACAACTTTTTTTATTTTTTTTTATTTTATCACCAGGTCAATTTTATATCTCTATTAGTATCAATATGGTATATAATATAATATAAAAATAATCTTATATCTTAAGCATACAATTAAGATTTAATTCCTTATACGTGTGTATGAAAAAAATATATCAAAAGATTAGATCATTAAATGAATTAACTTAAGAGATTAGTTTTTAAGTCTCAACTTGAAGAATATTGTGTGTTAAAAAACATCAATTTTTCTATGACTAAACGTGTGCTTAGATTCTGTCAAAAAAATGTAATTAGATAAAAAAAAAAACTTATTTCTGTTAACAATCTATTAAAATTAAAGAATTACTTCTTTAAAATAAGCAACTTCAAATATGCACCGGTATATCTCCTCTCAAAATTTTAGAGGATAAATTTAGGGCTTTGAGCTTTATAAAAAAAAAGGGTTTTGAGATTATTAAGAAAAAGTCTTTCTACTTAAAATTATAGATTCAACAACTCCATTTTATCAATTAAAAAAATTAAGCTGCTCTCAATTTTTATACTATATTAATTCTTATGAAATTTTGGCAGGTTTGCAATAAAGTTCAAATTTGCTTTTCAAAAATATATTAATTCTTATGAGAAAAGGGAAAATAGATATCTAAAAAAGGAAAGAACAACTCATATAATAACGGGACTGGGAATTTTAAAAGAATTTATGTAGCTATTAAAAATTATATTGATTTGTATCTTTTTAAGGGAGGTAGAATTGTAACACCCTAAGTTTTGAGTACTAGGAATATATCATAAGAAATTTTTTTATTAGAACAACTTATTGACAAGTGCACCAAATTGTTTCAGATAGTAAAATACTTGGAAGTCCATGTGTGTTGAATTCACGACAACTTTATTTGTAATTAAAATGATTTAAACCTAATTTACAAGCAAGAGGTAAGAAATTTAAAATAAAGATAAACAGAGGTAGGAGATAAGATAAAGATTTAAAAGAAAAGATAAGAGATTTAAAAATATAAAAAAATAGAAAATAAAATAGATAAAAGATTTAAAGATAAGAAAAGTAAAAAATAAGGTAATGATAAAAAGATAATTCAGAATGCAAATATGTTGGGGCCTAGCATGTCAAACTATTTGTGATACAATGTTGATGATTTTCTTTATCTAATGTTATCTCAGTTTTCGCGTGAATAGCCTAATTTATCTATTCTTTTCTTTTTGCAAAGATAAAAATAATAAATCACATTAAGATTATAGATGCATGAAATAGACTAAACGAATATCAACAATGGGTTTTTAGCATCTCATTGTCATGAGAGACCTTACACTTTAGGAGCTGATGTGGATAGAAGAAGATGCATGGGTAAAGGGAGAGAAGGGGATAATGGACATAGAAATAGGATTTTCCCTATTAGAGATACTCAAGTTTAGGATGTATTCATCAGAGAGCTTTGAGTCTCCGGGGTGGTGTCTTTTTCTTTTGTTTCCTACTCCTTTCAGATGCCTAAGACAACTTAGTTTTCACGCTGACTTCAAGCTGAGGGGGCTTTCACGCTAAGCACGCCTTTGGGATTTCTCATGAGCCTTCTTCGCACTAAGCCTGAGCTTTCCTGCTTAGCAAGGGTGCGCATTAAGCCTGGATTGCACGCTAAGTGAGCTGTCCAATTCTTCCAATTTTTCTTCAAGGTTTTTTCTTCTAATTTTTGCATCAATTTTCCTCCAATGCACTTAAAATCTTCTTCTTTTAACTTCTGCTAATCAAAAACTATAAAGATATTAATTTCTTTATTATTTCTTTAAAGACAATAGTAAAGTGAAGCAATTATTATCATTATTAGCTAAAATTAACTATCAAATTAGCTCAGATTTCACAGTTATCAAACACTTTTGTTATATTTTCAGTAAATATTTGTTATTATTATTGGTTTTTTCCTAAGTATGTACTTGCATTGTGATGGTGTATATGTTCTTATACACATGTGTATTTTGTGTATATTATTATTGTTGTTATTGTTTTTATTATATTATATTTAGTGTTAGAAGAGTATTAGATTAACTTCTTATAGTTAAAATACTTGATAAGTTGTCTAAGTCTAATGTTAGTTTTATGATGACAATCCTAGAAAGATCACGTCATATCTAGTGTTATAGTTGTCTATTTTAGGTATTGTTTGTATCGTTGGAAAGCTTGCTGAAAAAATTACAATTCATTCATATACCTTAAAAACTAAAATCAGCTTCTATCTTAGAGAAAATTAGCTCCAAAGTAGGTCACTTGATCATGAAAAACACTCTTAAGTCCCACATTGGGCAAAATAACCTCGTGAATCCCTTTCTTTCCCTATATATAAAGGAGACCAACAAGTCTTGTATGCACCAAAGAATTATGTGGATTTAATATTAGGCGTGGAGTCCTTCATAGTCAATATTTTTATATTTTTTTCATAGTAAGAGTTGTCGTGGAGATCATGATGGACAAAGCCATTGGGTCAATACGTTCTTGGGTGTGGTTGCAAAATTGTTTTTACTTTCCTTGTTGAGATTTGAGGTTAGGGGGAGTGAGTTCTTGGGTGGGTTGAAAATACCCTAAAGCACTTTGTTTTGTAATGATTTGGGTGAATTTGATTGTTGGATGTTTTGATGTTTTGTCATTTTTTATTCTTGAAATTAAATTTGATAATTGATGTTGGACGCACGTGCTGATTTTCTGATAGAAAATGTTAAATTAGAACACTAAAACGTGTGCTTAAATGATAGAATTAGATTGTGTTTTTCATAAGAGTTGTAGCCCTAGATGTTATCTAGTTAAGGAATTTGGTTTCACTAAAAATGATTTATATAACTTCAGATATTTCAATTTTAGTGAGTAAAGGTTAAACTATCAAAATTGTGCAGTCAATTTGTATATTTCATAATTTTAGGTTTTTAAATTATTGAAAGGGATTTTGAGGTCAACATAGAAGTTGTAGATAACTGTTTTATATTTCTAACGAGATAATAATCAACTTAATAAGATTAGTACAACTTTAGACATAATTATTATACTCTATGAAGGTCATAGTAACATAGGAGGAAAAATGAGTGTGTAATATTGATATCATAATAAGTGGTAGTACGATGCATAACGTTTATACTTATGATTTGATGAATCAAGTGATATGATGATATTATTGTATAAATGAGTAAAGTGTCACCACATGAAGTGTCGTAGTGTGAGAGTCATTGAGAAATAAAAAAATTAGGAATGTTACAAATAATATTAGAGCTTACCTCTCTCCCAATAGGTGTGGTTTGAGGAAGAACAACCAGAAAGCTGATGAACATGTAAAATCCCGAACGAATCACACCGGAATAAGAGGGATCCAAAGGTTGTACAAGTATAAGACCATACAGTTAAAGATCACTTAAATGAATTAATTGGTACTACTTGTACGAACAAATGCCCCAATCTATTCTAAGGCACAAGAGTGATGTAGGCCCTCATTTTAAGGCACATGTTTCAACCTCAAATACTAGGTCGGTCATTGAATTGATTTACTACCTTAACTTCTTTGCTCTTTGTGCTTGAGACTCTAGGGTTGTGTATCCTTCTTGGTCGGGCACATATTGATTTTGCACCAACCCATTTTAGGAAACCTATATCACACTACACCCGAGCAACTACCTTCCAATCTTAAATAATTGGGAATTCTAATAACCACTGGGTATATAAAAAGCCTAGAGTTGAGTCTAGTGGGGAAGAACACACATTTTGAATTTTTTGGTTAGGTCTCCCAAAACCCTAGAGAGACCTATACCGAAACAATGGTGTTAGTGAATCATAGGGGTGGGAATAGGCTAGGCCGGCCTACAGGGGCCTACGACCTGGCCTACATAAAGTCTGGCCTGGCCTGACCTATTTAATTAAAAGGCTAGGCTCAGGCTTTTTTAAAAGCCTATTAAATTAAATAGACCAAGCTTAGGCTTATTAAAAAGCCTTATAAGCCTGATAGGCCGACCTATATATATATATATATATATATATATATATATATATATATATACTTATATTATTTTTTGGATACAATTAATATTATTTTTTTAAAAACTAGCAGATTCCATCCCTATAATTAAGTAAAATTTTAATTACAAGGTGTGAGTCAGGTGTTCCTTTATATTTCTCATTTTTTTATTAGTTTTCCTATTTGTGTTAACAGTTCCTTTTTCTATTCCTATTAGGTTTCCTTTTTCTTTTATTACGTTCATGTATTCTAGAACAAATAAAAATCATATCCTATCATATCCTATTACGTTCCTATACAAAAATCATATCCTTTTTCTATCAGGTTTTCTTCTTTTTTTTTTTTTAACTTTCCTATTACGTTCCTAACCAAACAAAAATCATATCCTATCATATTCTATTACATTCCTATACAAAAATCATATCCTATCATATCCTATTAAGTTCATATACAAAAATCATATCATTTTTCTATCAGGTTTTTTTTTTTTTTTAACTTTCCTATTATGTTCTTAACCAAACAAAAATCATATCCTTTTCACTTCAAGCTTTTTGATAGAGGTAATTAACATTCTGTGTTTAGCCTATTATAGAAGGTGTGTTATTTTTTTTTGTTGGTAAAAACTAGGAATATTAAAGATTTAATGTGAAGAAGACTTTTAAATAGGCTACCAGGCCAGGCTTTTAAAAAGGCCAAGCCGAACTAAAATAAAAGCCTTTCATAGGCTATAGGCCAGGCTCAGGCCTCAAAAATTAATCGTAGGCTAGGCTCAGGCCTTTTAAAGCCTGGTCTGGCCTGGCCTATTCCCACCCCTAGTGAATCATAAATCATTATTGATATAACTTTTATGATTGTTATTATAAAATTTAATAAATTTATCATTTTATAATTGAATAGTAGTGTAAGAAACATACTTTATATATTAATTTTTTTGACTTAAAATTAAAGACATGTTTAAATTATTTCTTTTATTTACATAGTTTAAAATTATTTCTAATTAGTTGATTATACATACAGGTAATATATTAAAATCAATTTTAATATATTCCCCGTTATTAGTAAAAATATACAAATAACTCATTATTTTGTTTGATAACAAATTTTTCAAGAGAAATACATACGAGGTATTTACTCCGTACTTAAATAAAAGTAAAATTAACAAATTTTTGCCATAAATAAAAAGTTTAGCTAATATTATTTAATTTTATTACTTATACTTTAAAAAAATTATTAAAGTGTCATAAACTTGATATATAAAAAAATTAAAAATTAAATCTCAATTAATTAAAATATATTTTTGAATTATATTATTAAATAAGATAAAATTAATTAAAATTTACTTAAAGTTTATCAAATCTTTTTTGTTGCTCATAATAAAGTTTAGATAGATTATTTTCTAATATATATTTATAAACACACTATTTTTTATTATTTGAAATTTATTGAAAATTATAAAATTTTGTAAATTCTACCCTTATTTATCGCACTCTTCTCATAATTTGTATAATTTTTAATTATATTTTATAAAAGCATAATAAAAGATATATAATAAAAAAAATGGGTTACTAACCTTCTTATTTTGCTATTTAAGCCTATATGCATAGCATAGGACTTAGGATTTGCCAAAATCGTTACTGGTTGAAGCATCGAAGGTTCTCCTCTCCTCTTTGTCAGATGCTTGCCTTTTCCCTCATCTTCTTTGACAACTAACAAACATCTTAGAACAATGTCAGGCAAGAGCCAAACCCTCAGGCAAAAATCCATTTTCGAAAAACTCCAATGTCCAATAACATCTCACACATGAGAAGAATTGATATCGATCCAGATGTCATTGTGAAGTTTGATCTTTTTTGTTGACGAAAATAAGAGACTTCAAACAAGAAACAGAAGGAGACGCAGTTGACCATGAACGGTGCTGACATCACCGACAATAGAGAAGACGAAGGAAAGATTAGAAGAGAATAAGGACAGATTTTGTTTTTTTTAATTTATTCTGATGTAAACATGTTTATCGTAATCTTCATTTATTTAAATTGTTAAATATATCTAACATACCACATTAAATAATATTTATGTTTCGCACCTAACAAATCTACCTTGGCATGCTAGTCTTTGTTCTTCAAGGATACGATTTCTGATATTCTTAGGTATAAAAAGCTACGAACACGTTTCCTCAACTTTTGATTTGATTCACTTAAAATTTAATGCTAAGGTTACAATTGGAAGTGGCCCAGCCTAGGATATAGCCATATAGGGGATTATAGGGTACCCAAGTCTATAAGACCTCAGTCGTCAAAGATCTGGACCACTTGTACATAACTTTAAACGTCATCATTCCATTTCCATGTTTGATTAAGTGGGTATTTGTAGAATTTATTTTAAATGAAACTAATTAGTAAAGAAATATACGTTCATATATTTTTATTTTATTAATAAATTAGTAATAAAATTTAAAGTTATTTTATTTCTAGATTAGATATAACATAAAGGCTTAATTTTACTTTTGTTATTGTTTCATTTTAATACTTTTAAGTTTTTAAAAGGATATATTTTGATATTTTTTTAATTTTTATTTATAACGTTAGTATTTTATTAATATTTAGAATTTAAAATAATGATGATTTTTAACGTGACGTGAGGAGTATGATGTCCAATCTCTTGAAGATCAAACTTCATCTTCTTCCAAGATTATGCGTTACTGTTGCTGCGTATCAAAATGAAGGGACCACCCCTAACCAGTTTCTGCATTGGTTCTTCGCTGCTCTCAACGGCCACTGTAGTAAGAGGGCTTTGGGATCTGAAATCTAGAGCCGAGCGGAGCACAGACGGAGAGCCAATGGATCTTTTTCAATTTTGATTCTTGCAGGGTGTATCATGAGTTTTTCCTTCATTTTGGATCTGGATCTCACGGGTTTTTTTTTTATGGTTTCCAAAGCTAGGTTGGAGGAGATTATTTTGTTTCTCTGGTTTATAATTTTTAAGATGAAGAAAATACAGATAATTTTTAATCGTTGTGAAAAGAATATTAATATTGTAAACAGAAAATTGAATAAATGATTAGAATCACATTTTTAAAAACATAAATGATTAAAAATGAGATGTTTAAAACTTAATATAATAAAATAAAATAACACCAAAAATAATAGATAAAAAATAACATTAAATTAATAAAAAATGTAAAAATTTATTTAATATTCTTCTAACTAATATTTTAATGGGATTAAAATACAATTTTAATCTTTTTTTTATTTTCAATCTTTAATTATAGTCTTTTATTTTAAAATAAGAATATTTAGTCACTCAGTCTTCAAAATAAGTGATTTTCGTCGTTCAAGTTTAACGTTTTGACTCTTGAGTAGATAATTTCATTAAATATACATTTAGTAAAAGCTAAAAAAATTGTAAAAAAAATTACTCTTTGCAATGAGCTATTCCAAGAACTTGTCGATGTCCTCCACGATGGTGCAACCTTCAAGTGGACAAGGGCTTTGTTGAGGTCATGGAAAACGATTTGTTAGTGGGAGAGGGAGGGAGGTGCAGGGCATCGCCCTCAAACACAAGGGTTTGCTGCATGGTGTTTTTTATGGATGTTGTACGAGGTTTTCATGTGGGTGATTAGACACACTCACTATTACAAAATCCTTTTATTAGCACGCGCTAACAACATCGGTTGGTAAATCACCATTTTTTAAAATAATGGGATGTAAACTTAAGGACGGTCATTAAAAAGACCGTCATAGTGTTTTTCTGTGCAAAGACAGTTTTAACCCACTGTGTTTGAATGCTTATATTTTTATTATTTTTCTCTCTCTCATCTTATCGCTAGCCCCAGCAGAGACCTCTTGTTTTTGTGACCCTTTATTTTTGAACTTATTCTCACTTCTCTCTCTCTTTCTTGATGCGGTGGTGGTTAGAGACTGTATCTAGTAGAGTTGTTAATGTCTCCAACATCAACCTCATTGATCTGGTTATTGTGACTCTGATCCACGCGACTTTGTTTTGGGAAATCCTTTAGATTTCAAATTGTTGTTACTAGAATTACAACCATCAAATTTGGTAGAAATAATAATGTCCCTTTCTAACCTTTCTCTTCAAATTGAACCATATATGATCCACAACATATCATTTAGCAAATTCATCATGAATTTCATGAACGTCATTGTTTTGCATTTTCTTCTTCTTTTTAAACAAAAAGTAAATCATAATCATAATCATTGCTTTATTTCAAGATGATTGACCTCGTAAAAAAAATGATTGACAATGAGTTCAAAAGTAGAGGAGTTATTGATATGTAATCTTAGAATGTGACCAAAAAGGGAGAATGTGTTGCTTGAATTGTATACAACAAAAAAACCATGAAAAATTTAGACTATCCTTAAAGCACGAGAAATCAAATATTGTTGGATGTAGATTCCAACTACATTATATATTTGAAGGATAACAGTAGAATCATGAACCAAAAATGGCTTTTTACTTTCTTTCAGAAAATATCTTAAATTTTAAACCAAAAAACTAAAATTATAAATTGAAAAAAAATAGAAGAAGAAAATTATATTATTTTTGTTTCTTTTTAAGTGTTGGATTTTTGGAAAATTTTTGTTTCTATTTATCATTTATTTACAAAATTTAAGATCACATTAATTACTCATTTATCATATATACTCTTATTTTTTTTTTAATATTTAATTATTTCACACATACATTTATTGTGAAATGAGAAGAAAAGGAATAAAAAAGAAACTTAACATGAATATTTTATTAGAATTAAAAAAATTATTGTCTTTTTAGCTTCGACTTGATACTCGCGCATCCGCACAAGTGACAGATTACTTTTGCATATCCAATTTATTGAGGTTATTGCTATAAGAGGAATCAATATTTATGTGATGATTATTGTTTACAAAAATCTTTTTTTTTTTTGGCTAGTAAGAACAAAATAATAGGATGAAAATCTTTGGGATGCAAATTTGCATATTAAAAAATATGTTTTTTTACTTCATTGATCCATAACCATTTTTTTAATTTAGAAAACAAAATTAATATAAAAAAATAAAATACTTAAAGACTAAACGACATTTTAATCTTATCAAAATATGTAATTACTTTAAATAAAAAATGTATAAGCGATGATTGTAAATAAACATGACAAACGAGACAAAATAAGGATGCGTATGTTGTTCCTCATTCCGTTCCCACTCTTGTACTCATCCCTACTCCCGCCCCCATCTTAATTTCTATCGGAGATAAAATTTTGTACTCATCATCATCCTCATTCAGGATTAAGTATATTTGTCCTATCTTCATCTTTGTCCATTAAAAATTGTCAATGTTTTACAACAATATATTTATAGATATTGGATTTAAATATTTTTGTATAAATATTAATATTAATCAGCAAAATATTTATTTATGAAATTATTTAATTTTTATACAATTTATATTTAAAAAACATTTTATAATTTTTTTTAAAAATAAATTTAGCTAATTAATTTGGACCATGTCTTGTCCTTATTCATGTCAGATATATATGCTCGGTCTCTATTCTTAACCACTAAAAATAATTACTACTTTAAAACAATATATTTATAGATATTTTAGACTAGATTTAAATTATGATTTAGCATAAAAATTTTAACCTTATAATACAAATATTAATCAACAAAATATTATTTATTAATTTATTTATATGATTTTAAGTAAAAATAGTTTTATAAAATTTTAAAAATGTCACCATTCAAGATCATATATATTCATACCGTCCCATCCTTGTACTAAAAATAGCTATTGCTTTAAAACAATATATTGGTAATCTAATTTTAAGGAATAAATATAAGTAGGGTTAATGTCACATTTGATCCATTATATTTCATAGTTGGGTCGTTCTCGTGCATTAAGTTTTACAAGTTTCCCTTTAGTCCTTTTTAAGTTTTCAAAATGCAACATTTTGATCCTTTCTTATGACTTCTATTAGAAATATTAGCATTTCGTTAACTTTTAAAATAATTGATTTAACATAATAACGACTAAAAAGTGTCATTATCTTTAATTCAATTCCATTCATCTTCCTCTTTAATATTTTCCCAATTCACATACCCCAACCCTCTCTTTCTCCATCCAACGCCATAGATCCCAACCAAACCTCCCATCTCCTCTCCTACACCATGTCAAGCCTCCTTTCCCTCACACCCAAACCTATCATGACACTCTCTGATTCCAACCAATTCGACATTGAGCAGCCATGAGCCCTGGAGATCGAGAGCCAAATGTCGCATGCACACCGACCTGGTATTGTAGAAAGTCGTGGTGGGGTCGTGATTGCACTCAAAAGAGAGGTGGCAGACATGATGGTTGGTGGTGATAAAGTGTAGATGAAGTGATTGTTGGTGCTTGGTGTCTTTGTTGTTTTTTGTGTTTTGGTTGAATTTGTTGTCGGGACTTGTTGACTTTGGATTTAGGGTTTTATGAGTGGATGGATATAGTATTTGGGTGATTGGTGTACTGGTTTTGGTGGTGGTGGTGGAACGATGAAGAAGATGAGCGAGATGAGATGAGGGATGAGGATGACAAATCTTAGAGGTTTACATGTTTAAAATACATTAAAGATAGTGGCAGTGTTAAATTAATTATTTATAAAATTTAAAAGAATGCTAATGTTTCTAATGCAAATCGAAAGAAAATATTAAAATGATACATTTTAAAAATTTAGAATATTAGAGTGAATTTTTTTAAAACTTAATATATCATAATGGCATAATTGCGAAACATAATGATCAAAAGTGACATTAAATCATATAAGTATAAACATGAAAGAAGAAAAAAGATTAAAAACAATAAAGAAAGAGAGAAAGATTAGAAAAAAAATTGGAACGAAAAAATTAGAAGGGGTTACATGTATCTTAAGAAGGACAAAATTTATTTTATATATAATAGATTAATAAAATATTTTTTCATATCATTTAAAAAATAAAAATTATAATATAATATTACAAAAAAACTAATATATTACATAAATAATAGTATGTAATATCATAATAATATTATAAATTATGAATATACGTTTACATATGCAATAATAATGAGAGACAGAGGGAAAAAACTAAAAAAGAGTTGATAGGAGTTGTGTTTTTATAGAAAATAAAAAGAGAAAAAATTATAAAAAAAAAAGCAAATGAAAAACATAAAGGGGAAATAAAAGAAAATTTAGCAGTAAATTTTTTTATTAAATTGTGACATGTGTTTTAATAATAATAGTAGTAGTAATAATAGAATGATAAGGATTTTTTGTTTTATAATTAAAATTATGAAAGATAAAAAGAAAATAAATAAAAAGAAAGAGAAAGAAAAGATTAAAAAAAAAAGAAAGGAGAAAAAAGGTTTTAGAGATTTTTTTTAATGAGACATTGAGATATATTCCATAAAAAAAGCTTATTATATTAATAGATATAGATAGATAATAAATATAGATTCAACACACACAACAAGCGGAAGTCAACACAGTTACTTACAACCCAAAGTAACAGTGTGTTTTGAATGCTGATGGCGAAAGCAAATAAATCATTTTGTCGGCCAAAAGTGACACGTAATAATAATATTTTTCCAAGTCGATATTTTTCAGGTGCAATTTGTTTGTGGATAAGAAATTTTCAATTAATATAAAAGTTGAGTTTTTAATCGGACATATCTTAAAAATAAGAAGATAACATCATTAATCAAACAAATAAAGTTTAACTATTAATTTAATCTCTAAATTATTTAAAATGATTTAATAATACACTAAGAATAAGTTGTTAATATATTTCTTATAAAAATAAAAATAATATAATTCAAACATTCTGCTTAATCAACTAATTTAGATTTCATTTAAAGATTATTTAGATATTTTAAGAAAAGTAACTCATTTTTTATTATTAGTTATATTAATTAAGATTAAAAAATGATCAAACTTAAATATAATAAAATATTTCTAAATTATCGTTAAAATAATATTTTATTATTTAAATTGATCGTATAATTGTTTTGAAATTAAAATTGATTTTTATAATTTAAGTTACCATAATTTCTATTATTTGTATATAATTCTTTCATGGTTTTAAATTTATATTTTTTACATCATATATATAATCGTGATACTTATTGGTTTTTTTTATAAGGATCGTATTATTCATATAATACTTCTATACTAAATTTTTGGTTTTTTTTTCTAACTGTATTATATAAATATAATTTTTCGCATTATAAATGGAGCGGGTCTTGTGTCGCGTCAAATTCCTTTTCGTCACGCGACATTTGGATTTTGGAACAATGAAAACAAATCTTTCCCACGTGACAACATTGTCACGTACTAATTGGATGTTTGATGAGGTGTCGGCAAAAAAATATAATTTCTATCCATTCTGTTGGGAACGTAGCTAATAATCATAATAATAATTTAAATGCATTTTTTCACACTTATTCAATTAGGAATTATTATGGTGATAATTTTTTTAATTTTTATAATAGTTATTTTAAAATTTACATGTCATGTCTAACATGATATTTCATGGGTTATTGTAAAAAAAAAAGGATTAAAATGCTTGAAAATTGAACAAATAATGGTAATAACAATTTTTTTTATAAAACTACTAAAGATGTAGAAATAGTAGTCGGATAAAAAAAATAGTAAGTATTAGCTTCCCACTACATATTGTTACATGAAAATTTGTTTTATATCGATCTCCTATTCACGTGGCTATTCGTTAAGCGGATATTTACAAATTTTACGAACACATATTAATAACTTTGAATATTTGTTAAAATATAAAAAATTTAAAAATGAATTAAATAAAAAGAAAATTAAATATTTTAAATTTATCTATTTAACAATAGCTATTGTTCAATAAAAGAGTCGACCTCACAATGGTTCATGCATAATATATTTACTTTCGCATAACGCATAATTAAGCAAATAAGATTGAGAAAATCATAATGCGTTTGAGCATTTAAGAATGAGAACACATAATTTTTTATGCACAACAAACTACAATTTTGTAAAAAATTGTTTAGCACTCTATAGATTTCGTTACTTTAGTTTTCTTTTATTGAAAAAATAAAATTATAAAAGGATAATAATACTAAAACGCATACTCAGTATCGTACGGTCGCTACTCACTAATAATTGGAAAGCATAAGTTTACAATTATATGTGGTTTAGTTTGGTTCTAGAAATATAAACAGAATACTGAACCAAAAAAATCGGTTTATACATAAAATTGTTCAAACAAATCTAAAACAATATCAGTTTGATTTGGTTTTTAATTTTATTTAGTAGTTTTTAGTTTTTATTTTGGATTAATTTAATTTCGAATACCCCTAGATATGATTAGAGAGACTCTATATGTTATTTGAGCTAGTATGAGGTATTTATACAATAGTTGGTGAATTATCTCATGTTATCCTTATAGATAAAATGATTATCATTAAATTAATCTGTATAATTTGATGTATAATTTTTAATTAGGTCACTAAATATTTTTTTAATTGAGTTTTTGAATTTGTATTTATTTTTTAATTAGATTTTTCCATGTTGTCATTATGAAATGTTAATTGTCTAAGTTGTGTGAGTTTGCAGTAAGGTTAATCAAGGATGAAACCTAAAGAAACCAATTAAAATTTGTTAAATAATTAAAAACTTACGAATTAATTTAATTAATGAGTATCTTTTGAGATAAAAAAAGATTATCTACTAAACATAGCCTTATTAATAGTCCGTTATTTAAGACTTGACAGAGATTTTATAAGTATGAAAGTTGGGATATTCAAATTTCAAACGTCGCATGTTCCGTCATTAGCTATAGAATTGTCAATAAATAACTGCTCTTTTTGGCATTTGAAGGGTCAGAATAATTCTTACCTGTAAAATCTCTAAAGACCAATTTAAAAAGTTGTTATTAAGAGTAATCAAAGTATGTTTTTTCCGCCATTAATATTTTTAATGTCTATTTTTTTTATTCACAATAATCAAAGGATTTTTTCAATGTCTATTACTTGCATTGGATATATTCTTTCTTTCTTTATTCATCATATTAAACGTTACTTTATTTCTATTTTTTCATATTATTTTTTTATCTAATTTTCTATTAAGATTAAAATTTAATTATTTATTTGTTAACTATTATCCTTCACATTTCTTAAGAAATTGGTTGTATTATAAATTGAAATCTTTGGAGAAAAGAAGCCTTCTCAATTAAGATTTGGAATATTTGTTTCGATTTATGTAGAAAATACTCTTTTGCGACGATGCTTGTATGACGGTTCTACAAAAATTGATGTCGTAAGTTGATAATTGCGAGATATAAGCTAATTTGATAGTCAATTTGGATTAAAGAGTGAGTGTAATTTCTTTACTTTATTATTGTTTTTAATGAAATAATGAAGAAATTAATATTTTTGCTATTTTTTATTAGCAAAATTCAAAAGAAGATTTCAAAAACTAGAAGAAAAAGCCTTCAAGAAAAATTGGAAGAATTGAAAAGTCCGCTTAGCGCACAAGATAGGTCCAGTGTGCAACATACGCTTAGTGCGAAAAAGATCCACAAAGAAGCCCAAAGACGTGCTTAGCGCGAAAGCTCAAAGTCAGCGTGAAAATTAAGCTACTTAGTACCCTGTATAAGGAAGAGGAAGCAGAAGAAAACACACACAGAGTGTCAGAGCTATCAAAAGCATGAGCTTTATCCCTTTTCCCTTAGGGGAAACTCTCTTTCCTTAGCCATTCCCCTTTTCTTATTACTAGTCATCTATCACCTTCTTCTATCTACATCAACCCCCTAAAGTGTAAAAGTCTCTCATGACTATGAGAGGCTAAACCCCCTCAGTTGGAGCCTAGCAGCCAAAACCCCTTGTAATGTAACTGTTCTTCTTATCTATTAATACAATTTCAATTTTTGTTCTTTCCTGCTTTTCATTGTTATTGTGTGATTTGGCCATCCATGCGTCTGTTTTTAGGGGTTATTCATTAGAAAATGGTAATGTCTAAAAAACTGGGAAAGAACATCTCAACATTGCATTTCTAGGGATAGAGTTACTTTGTTGTGCCTCTGCATATATTTTGTTGTTTATTATTTCATCTTTGCAAAGAGATTTGGGAGAGAGAATACATAAATTAGGCTCTTCAGCATGAGGGATCCAGGTTGCATATTAGCATATGTGGGTGGGAATTGGGAAGACATTTAATAGAGAAAACCATTAATATTGCATCAAGAGTACTTAGACATGCTAGGCCCCAACATTATCATATTCTCAATTTATCTTTTGCATTTAAAGCTATTGTTTAATTTTCTTATTATCTTTTTCTTTTGCCCTTTTTACTCTCAAATTTTAAATTTACAATTCTTTGTCTCTTCTTTCTTTCTTCTCATTGCTTAATAATTAGGGTTTGCATCACTTAAGTACAACCAAAATCCATGTGGATTTGACACTTGGACTTCCATTTTAATCTTTACTACTTGTGATAAAATTGGTACACTTGCCAATCGGTTAACAAGTTTTTGGCGTCGTTGCCTGGGACTTTGGTTTTCGTACTTGGTTATTACAAATCCCAATTTGAGAGCAATCATTCTTTTTTTTTTAATTTTCTTCTATCTTTTAATTTTTTCTCAAATATTAAAAATCATTTTTTATTTTTAAATTCTGTTTTATTTATTAATTTTTTAGTTGCTTTATTTTATTAAAAAAAACATTTTTATTTTTTCTTTATTCACTCCTATTTTATTCTATTTAAAAAAATGAAGTTTTAATTTTTATTCGGTGATAACCTGCACGGTAGTGTTCTCTTTTGTGTATGCGACAGGAAACAACCTTGTTCCTTTGGATCTAGAAATAGAAGCAACTTGCAGAAAGAACAATGCTGCAAGAAAAAGGAGAGAACAACAAGATGTGCGAACTAATCAAGAAGAGGGAGGACCTTCATCATCCGAATTATTCTCTCCCTCTCCTATGACCAGTCCACATCCTTTCTCCGAAGAATGCATCATGGCAGAAGATCGTCCACAGAGGATGATGCTAGAGAACTACTCTAGCTCTACAACACCTCGGTACTTCACCAGCATTGCCAGACCAGATGTGTAGGCGACCAACATCTCATATCCATATTTCCTCATCCAGCTGATTCAAGGGACTCTGTTCCATGGCCTGCCCAATGAAGATTCATACGCACATCTGACCACATACATCGAGATCTATAACACGATGAAGATAACAGGAGTGCCATAAGACGCTATCCGCCTCAATCTATTCTCTTTCTCCTTGGCCGGTGAAGCAAAAAGATGGACTCACTAGTTCAAGGGGAATAGCCTACGAACATGGGACGACGTGGTGGAGAAGTTCCTAAAGAAATACTTTCTGATAGGGGTGTCAAACTGGGCTAGGCCTAGTGGGCTGGCTCGGCCTGAAATTTGAGACCCGTAAATCATTTAGGCCTGTCCCGTTTAGCCTGTAAGCCCGGTGAGCTAGCCCGCTGGCTAGTGCTTTTTTAAAAAAAAAATAGATTATGGACTCTGAAATGGCCCAAACTCAAGCAAGCCAAACCAGACCCTCATGACCTCTTGAATTGAATCTCATTTCTCATTCTCTTGAATCTTTTCTCTTGAGCCCTCTCTCTCAAGACCCTCACCCTCAACCTCGAGCCCTCACCGTTCTCTTTTGATTTTGAACCCTAACATCAGCCCCACATCTTCAATTGGACTTCGAGCCTCACCCTCAGTCCCTCACAACCTCCCTCTGTGGCGGCGGCTCCGCATCAAGCTCACCCTCACGGCCTCCCACTCTCTTAAGACCCTCACCCTTGACCTCGAGCCCTCACCTTTCTCTTTCAATTTCGAACCCCAACATCAGCCTCACATCTTCGATTGGACTTTGAGCCTCACCATCAGTCCCTCACGGCCTCCCTCTGTGGCTTCGCGTCATCCTCATCCTCCCCCTCACTCCAAACACTTATCTCTGCGGCTGTGCGTCTCTGTGCCACCACTTATCTCATTTTCCACACTATAAGTCCTATTTCTTTCTCTTTGCCTATTTGTTGCTTGAAATTGTTCTTCTCTGACCTTACAATGTGAACTGATGCTTAAAATGCTTCGTTTCCTAAAAGTAATTGTTGATTGTGTTAGGAGATGCATTGTTGATCTGATTTTGTGGTTGTTATTATAATATTGTTGATCTGATTTTGCTACTTCCTAATCCATATTGTAATTGTTCTGATTTTGTAGTTGTTAACTTTTTATTGTAATATTGTTGATCTGATTTTGCTACTTGTTAATTATTATTTTAATTTTAATGATTTGGTTGTGATTGTTGTATTGTCTTGTTGAATAATAAATAGTAGTTTTGATTACTTAATCTCATTAACAGGTTTTTGACAATTGACATGGAAACTAGAAAATAGTCCATTAATAAGCCAGTTTCTTCTGGTTCTATGTCTATTGATGAAAATGAGGACAAATCAAGTGATGAAGAGATGCAATCTCAATTTGTTGAGCCTAGTGGTAGTAGTAAAAGTCCTAGGTCATTAAGGTCTAAAGTATGGCAATTTTTCACTAATATAGGTGTGTGTGATGATGGAAAAACTAAGGCAACATGTAATGCTTGTGGAAAAAAATATGTAATCGGTGGTAAAACACACGGTACTTCTAAGTTAAAATGTCATCTTAAGAAGTGTGAGAAAAGTAAAGGGCATGATATTGGTCAAATGATGTTAGACATGCAAGGAAAATTGAAAGCTAGAAAAATAGATGAAGCGGTCATGCATGAATTGATTGTTGATTTAATGGTTAAGCATGATTGGCCTTTGAGATTTGTTGAGTTTAAGGAGTTGTGGGTATTATTAGAATATTTGAATCTGGATGTAACTCCATTTACTAGAAATACCGGTAGAGGGGTCTTGGTTAAAAAATATATGAGACAAAAGGCGGACCTTAAAGAGGAACTTGCTTCCATCCCTAATAGGATTTCTTTGACTTGTGATTTATGGACAAGTTGTAATACTGAGGGTTTTATTTGCTTGACTGCTCATTATGTTGATTCAAAGTGGAATTTACAAAGCAAAATCATTAATTTTCAACATATGCCTCCTCCTCACACTGGTTTTAAGTTGTGTAAACAAGTTTTTGCTTTCTTGCATGATTGGGGAATAGAGAAGAAAATTTTCAGCATCACTTTGGATAATGCTTCTGCTAATGATGTGTTGCAAGAAACTATAAAAAGTTAACTTGTTTTGCAAAAAAGGTTGGCATGTGATGGTGAGCACTTTCATGTGCGTTGTTGTGCACACATATTAAATTTGATTGTTCAAGAAGGATTGAAAGTAGCCAAGCATGCTTTGGAAAAAATTAGGGATAGTATCAAATATGTGAAAACTTCGAAAAGTAGAATGATCAAATTTAAAAGATGTATTGAAAAAGTTGGTAACATTGAAGCATCAAGTGGGTTGTGTTTGGATGTTCCTACAAGATGGAACTCAAATCTTGCATTTGGATGATGAAAGTGCTCTTAAATATGAAAGTGTTTTCTCAATCTTGCATTTGGATGATGAAAATTATAAATACAGCCCTTCAAAGGGAGAATGGATTATAGCTAGAAAAATGTGTAAATTCTTGTTGCCATTTTATCATATTACCACATTGATGTCTGGCATAAGTTATCCTACTTCCAATTTATATTTTTTACAAGTTTGGAAAGTTCAAGGTCTTTTGACGAGTTGTGCAAGAGATGAGGATGAAGTTATTAAGAGAATGGTTGAAGACATGATGTTAAAATTTGATAAATATTGGGATGAGTATAGTGTTGTACTTGCATTTGGTGCAGTTTTTGACCCTAGGATAAAGTTTGAATCATTGGGTTTTTTCTATAAAAGATTGATCCACTTCATGGGAAATGAAGGTTGAGAAAGTTGTATGAAATTTGGAATTTTTATGCACCCAAACCCAAAAGCTCTTCTTCTAGTGTTAAGCCACCATCCTTAAGTCAAGACTTTGGTCTCTTTGATGTAAGTTCTAAAATTCATATATGTTTTTAAAGAATTACTGAAATTCAATATTAATTTTTTTTCATTATTATGTATGTTTATCACTTTTTTTTATTTGTTACATTAGGATTCAATAGAGTACAAGGAACAAGTTGCTAGTGATAGTGGAAAGTCTCAACTTGATACTTATTTGGAAGAAGCGACATTGAACTTGCATTTTACAGAATATATGGATGTACTTGATTGGTCGAAAACTAATAGTCCAAGATTTCTGCATCTTTCTATTATGGCTTGTGACTTGTTGAGCATATCAGTTACAACTGTTGCATCTGAATCTACGTTTAGCATTGGATCTCACATTCTCAACAAGTATAGAAATCGCCTCTCATCCGATTGTGTGGAAGCAATTATTTGTACTTGCAATTGGAAGCATGGCTTCAATGAGGGTAAAGAACTTCATTATTTATTTTATATTATTTTGGTAATTATTTGTCACTTCTCACTTTTGTTTTTTTATAGATGATGATGATTTGTTTGATGAAGATTCAATTGTGAAGACAACTTCTTCCAAGGGTGCATCCAATGTTGTTGATGTGGATTAGAGGCACACAAGGTGACAAGGTCATCTAGATTCTAGATATTGAAGTTTGTGATAGGTTTTATTCCTTTATTGCTTACTACTAGTATTGTATTATTTTTAGTTATAAAAAATTATAAAGAGACAAGAGTTAGATTCAAAATTGATGTTACCAACAACAATAAAGGACAATGCTAAATTGATGTTACCAACAACGATAAAGGACAATACAAAATCTAGAAAAAAAAATAAATTGGCGGGCTGGCGGGTGGCCCGCAGGCTAGCTTGAAACGGGCTGAGCTAGGAACAGTAGCTCGTTTTTCTTAGCAGGGCGGGCCGGGTTGGCTCATTTTTGCGGACCAAAAGTGGGCCGGGCCAAAATGGGCCGACTGACCCTTATTGACAACCCTACTTTCTAGAATCTAAGATTGCAGAGGGTGACATGGAAATCTCATCATTCCACCAACACCCTGAGGAATCATTGAGTGAAGTACTTGACTGCTTCCATGGATTCTCATGAAGACTCCTACACATGGGTTTAGCGAGCCAAATGGCTTGCGACCCCATTCCAAGCAACTCCTAGATGCCTTTGCCGATGGGAAGATCAAGTTGAAGACTTCAGAAAAAGCCATGGAACTAATAGAGAATATGACAACCAATTATCACACCATCCTCCATGATCGAGCCTACATACCTACAAAGAAAAGTCTTCTTAAGGTCACTTCTCAAGATGCTATGTTGGCTCAAAATAAGCTTCTGGCCAAGACCTTGGAGACCTTCACGACAACTCTGAGTAATCTTCCTCAACAACTACATGCAGTGCAACCTCCATCAGTCATACACAATGGAGGATGCAACATTTATGGAGGTGCTCATGAGTCAGGCTCCTGCATGGTTCAAAGCACAGCTAGCGAGGTCAACTACATGGGAAATCAGAATCGCCAGGGACTCCATTAAAGGGGACCACCGGACTTTTATCAGAGAGATAGTTTTTCGCAGGGCCAAGGTTGGAGATCTTTAAGTCATCAGGAGAAACCCACTAAGCTGGAAGAATTGCTGGTACAGTTCATGCAGAGGACCGAGTCACATCAGAAGATGACTGAGTCACATAAGAAAAGTACTGATGCAGCAATCAGAAATCTGGAGGTATAGATGGGCCAACTAGCTAAGCAAATTGCTAAAAGGCCCACTGGAACCTTTGGGGCCAATACTGAGATGAATCCCAAAGAGGAGTGCAAGGTAATTTTCATTAGGAGGGAAAGTGCTGAGAAGGAAAAGAGAATTGAGGAGGATGTGCATGATGAGGAAGAAGAAAAGAAAGAAGAGGGAGAAAAATATAAGAGCAAGGAGAGTGGTGTTATGGTCTCAACTATAAGACCAAGACCAATAGCCAGTTAGCTCGGGAGGTCAGAAGAGAGATACCACCAGCCTCATCAAAGGAGGTACCGTACCCTCTAGTGCCATCAAAAAAGGACATAGAATGTTACTTCAAGAGGCTCCTTGATATATTCTAGAAGCTGGAGATTACTATCCCTTTTGGAGAGGCCATAAAATAGATGTCATTGTACAAAAAGTTCTTAAAGGAGCTCCTCATAAAAAAAGGAAAGTACATCAACAGGGAAACCATTATGGTGGGAGAAAATTGCACTGTAGTAATCCAGAAGCTACCTCCCAAGTTCAAAGATCTAGGAAGCGTCATCATCCCATGCTCTATTGGGAGTGTATTAGTAAATAAGGCTCTTATTGACTTAGGAGCAAGTATCAATTTGATGTCGCTTTCTATGTGTAGGAGAATAGGAAACCTGAAGATTGAACCTACAAGGATGACACTCCAACTGGCAGACCGCTCCATCACAAGACCAGTCGGAGTGGTAGATGTAGAAGCAAAGCTTCATGGTGAGTCAAAGGTGATTCAAAGGTGTTTTGATGATAACAATGATGATAACAAAAGATGATGACAAAGGTGATGACAAAAAGCTCAAAGATCAATCAAAGAACAACTCAAGTGAATCAAGAAAAATTCAAGAGTTCAAGATAAGAATCAAGAAGAATTCAAGACTCAAGAAGAAATTTTAGAGTCAAGAATCAAGATTCAAGGTTCAAAATCTCAAGAATCAAGATCAAGAATCAAGATTCAAGAATCAAGAGAAGGCTTAATCAAGATAAGTATGAAAAGTTTTTCTCAAAAATTGAGTAGCACATTATTTTTCTTAAAACATGTTTACCAAAGAGTTTTTACTCTCTGGTAATCGGTTACCAGATTGTTGTAATCGATTACCAGTAGCAAAACTGTTTTGAAAAAAGTTTTCAAATTGAATTTACAACGTTCCAATTAATTTCAAAAAGCTGTAATCGATTACAATATTTTGGTAATCGATTACCAGTGTCTTTGAACGTTGAAATTCAAATTCAAATGTGAAGAGTCACATCCTTTCACATAAAAGCTTTGTGTAATCGATTACACTTATTTGGTAATAGATTACCAGTGATTGTTTCTGAATAAATCAAAAGATGTAACTCTTCAAAAGGTTTTTGACTTTTTCAAACTGGTTTTAAGTTTTTTTTTAAAAGTTATAACTCTTCTAAATGGTCTTCTTGACCAGACATGAAGAGTCTATAAAAGCAAGGTTTTGTTTTGCAATTTTATTCATTCTTTCAATCTTGAATACTTTTCCAATCAATCTCTTTCAATCCTTTACAAGCCTTGAATCTCTTTGAACTTCTTCTTCTTATTTGTACCAAAAGCTTTATGAAGTTTTCTGGTTTTCCAAACCTTGAAAACTTGTGCTATTCATTTTTTCATTCCCTTCTCCCTTTGCCAAAAAGAATTCGCCAAGGACTAACCGCCTGAATTCTTTTTGTGTCTCTCTTCTCCCTTTTCCAAAAGAACGAAGGACTGACCACCTGAATTCTTTTGTGTCTCCCTTCTCCCTTGTCAAAGAATTCAAAATGACACAGTTTGAGAATTCTTTTGATTCTTCCCATTCCCTTATACAAAAGTGTTCAAAGGACTAACCGCCTGAGAATTCTTTTGTATCCCCATTCACAAAGTATCAAAGGTTTAACCGCCTGAGATCTTTGTCTTAACACATTGGAGGGTACATCCTTTGTGGTACAAGTAGAGGGTACATCTACTTGGGTTTGACTGAAAACAAGAGAGGGTACATCTCTTGTGGATCAGTTCTAGTGGAGGGTACATCCACTAGGGTTTCAAAGAGAACAAGGGAGGATACATCCTTTGTGGATCTTTGCTTGTAAAAGGATTTTTACAAGGTTGAAAGAAATCTCAAGGACCGCAGGTCGATTGGGGACTGGATGTAGGCACGGGTTGTTGCCGAACCAGTATAAAAACTTTTGTGTGTTTGTTTCCTTCTTCCCTACTCTTTTACTTTCCGATGTGCATTTAATTTCCGCTTTTACTTTCTGTTAAGTTTCTCTTCTACTCCTCATTCTCTTAACAATTTAGTAAAAGCCTTAGAAGAGTAATTTTTTAATTAGTAAAGGTTTAGGAATAATTAATTCAAACCCCCCTTCTTAATTATTCTGAGGCCACTCGATCCAACAGTAGAAGACGTCCTAATCAAAGTCCACCAACTCACTTTTCCAGTGGACTTTGTAATCATGGACATTGAAGAAGATGCTAAGATCCCCTTGATTCTGGGTCGACCATTCATGGTGACTGCAAAGTGTGTTGTGGACATGGGGAAGGACAACTTGGAGATGAGTAGGAAGACTAGAAAGCCACCTTCAACTTTTTTGAGAGAAGTAAGCATCCTAGTGATAACAAGAATTGTTTTAAGGTGGAGGAAATTGAGCAAAAAGCTAACTTTGTTGAGGGGCACCTGAATTTTGTGTTCCTAGAAGAAGATGAAGCCAAACCAGTTGTGAATCATACAGACTCTTCTAGTGTCTTTCTGGGCCAAAACAGGCCAAGACTCGAGCTACTTTAGACATTCCACCAGCAGCTCCACCAGCGGTCCCTCCGCCAGATGTCTCTCCTCTACATACCGGCCAAACTTCTATGCCTTTTTCTCAGTCGGAGCAGCTTCTCCCTATGCTGCATAGCCTCCACCATGGCCAGTACCTACTGATGCAGAGCCTCCACCATCTCTCCCTCCAGCAGTCAATGATGACTCCAGAGGCATTCCTAGTCCAGGTTGCTTGGCCAAGAGGCCAACGTCCTTGTGTTAGGGGGGGTGACACCTTTGGTGTAGTAGATGATGATGCCATAGATATTTAGCTGATGATGATTATGTTGCAGACATCAGAGCTTGAGATCTAGGACCCACACAGGATTGAGACCCAATCTTTTACCATGATTTTTTTCCTTTCTTTTCTTTATTTTTCTTGTCTTTAATTTTTATTTTTCTTTATTTGTTTTTCTTTATTTTAATTGCAGTAGTTTAATTCAAGTAGTTTAATTTCAATCATTGAATAAAAAAAATTGCATGATAGAGATAGAGGAAATTAGTAATGGGTTGTGACTTGTTCTGGATGAATCGATGCATGAGATATTGTGTTTTGATGAGATAATTGTGAAAATTTTTATTCTTGTGTGAGCAGTTGTTTTTGTGAGTGATGAAGTATGAATCATAAATACAAGAGTGAAGATGTTAGCATGTCTGAATGGAAATCATGGTATGGTAAGCTAAGTACTTCATAAATGTCATGTGAGATGTGTGACCTTATAATTGTGAGAGAACGATTGTCTTTAAATTTCCTGATTTTGTATGATTCTTAGATTGTTTGAGTATACACAGAATATGGAAAGGATTAAGGCCTTGCTTGTATTAAATTGTTCAGCCACTTAGCCAAATAGTCAACCTGTTATTTGAATGAATCCCTTGCACCTTGTTGAGCCTAATGCTATAAATTGTTTTTGAAACCTGAGCCTAATGAAATTAATGACCACTTTATCTTAGGTTGTAGGAGAGCACGGGTCAAGGCAAATTTACCCTTAATTTGGGGGCGCTGGAATTTTGGTTGGGTGAAAAATTTTGTTTCAAGAACATCACCAATAACGCACACACAAAGATAAAATATGATAAGTTGCTACAGTACCAGTTCAATTTCTATTGTAAAAAAAAGAAAAAAAAAAAGAGAAAAAGAGAGAGAGAGAGAGAGAGAGAGAGAGAGAGAGAGAAATTGAAAAAAAAATATATTGTGTTTCAAATAAAGAGTTGATAGCAACCTAAGTTCCAAATTTGTGTGCTGTTAGGAATAGCAGGAAAGTTGGGGGATGTGAAATATAAGTCATGGGTTATCAGATAGGTGCTTTCTTAGAGCCTAATTTTGAATCCAAAGAAAAACCATGAGTTTCTTTTTAGCCCGGCCACGTTACAAGCCTAAAAAGTCCTTAGTGATCCACAATATGTGTGTATGATTACATTAACTGAGATGTAGTGCAAAGTTGAGAATATTAATTTCAGTTGTTAGATTGAAAACACTTTGAGCCGAGACACTTGTGCGCTGAGGGAAACACTAGCCTACCTTGTGAGGAATGAAGTGTGGTAAGTCTGCCTTGATGAAGTTTTTACTTGCTAACCTTTTTCATCTCCATGTGTATTCCTTCATGCTTCCATCACAAGTCAAGACAAATTCAAGCTCGGGGTCAATCAGTGAAAGGTTTGAAAAGGTTTCACAGTTATCTAATGTGTTGATACATTCAGAACTTGTCTTTTGCTTGAGGACAAGCAAATGTTTTAATTTGGGGGAGTTAGATAACTGCGAAATATAAGCTAATTTGATAGTCAATTTGGATTAATGAGTGAGTGTAATTTATTTACTTTATTATTGTTTTTAATGAAATAATGAAGAAATTAACATCTTTGCTATTTTTTATTAGCAAAATTCAAAAGAATAAAATTTCAAGTGTTTTAGAGGAAAAATTGATGCAAAAACTGGAAGAAAAAGCCTTGAAGAAAAATTGGAAGAATTGAAAAGTCCACTTAGCACGCAAGACAGGCCCAACACGCAACACACACTTAGCGCGAAAAAGGCCCACGAAGAAGCCTAAAGGTGTGCTTAGTGTGAAAGCCCAAAGTCAGCGTGAAAATTAATCTACCTAGTGCCAATATAAGGAGGAGGAAGCAGAAGAAAAAACACACAAAGTCTCAGAGCTATCAAAAGCCTGAGGTTTATCCTTTAGGGGAAACCCTCTTCCCTTAGTCATTCCCTTTTTCTTACTGTGTGGTTTGACCATTAATGCGTCTATTTTTAGGGGTTATTCATTGGGAAATGGTAATGTCTAAAGAACTGGGAAATGACATCTCAACATTGCATTTCTAGGGATAGAGTTATTTTGTTGTGCCTTTGCATACATCTTTATACTTAATGTTGTTTATTATTCCATCTTTGCAAAGGGATTTGGGAGTGAGAATACATAAATTAGGCTCTTCAGCGTGAGGGATCCGGGTTGAGCATATTAGTAGATGTGGGTGGAAATTGGGAAGACATTTAATGGAGAAAACCATTAATATTGCATCAAGGGTAGTTAGGCATGTTAGGCCCTAACATTATCATATTCTGAATTCATATTTTGCATTTAAAGCTATTGTTTAATTTTCTTATTATCTTTTTCTTTTGCCCATTTTACTCTCAAATTTTACATTTACAATTATTTGTCTCTGTCTTCTTTCTTTCTTCTCATTGCTTAATAATTGGGTTTGCATCACTTAAGTATAACCAAAGTCCCTGTGGATTCGACACTTGGACTTTCATTTTAATCTTTACTACCTGTGATAAAATTGGTACACGTGTCAATCAGTTAACATAAGTTAAGCGGTAATATTCTTATAAATAATTGTAACTTTTTAAAGATGATTTTACCAAAACCGTCTTTGAAAATGCATTACGACATTGGTTTTTTATGGACCGATGTAGAATGAGAGAATACAAAGACGATTTTAGAAAACCATTTTCGAAAGGAATGGAAGAATGCATGATTTTTCTCTTTTCTTTCATTTTTTTCGCTTTTCTTCTTCTCTCCTCAAATTTTCGATTCCAACAACAGCTAGGGTTTCGAGCACACCTTCTCCTCTCTTTTTCCCCAACAGCTAGGGAGATTCAAGTCGTGCTCTACGATGGCAGCTTCGGTCTGGCCTCCAACGGGGACACCGTCATCTTCCTCCCTTAGTTTTCACTTATGCAACCACCTTAACTTCTCCCCCCTCACATGCGGCCTTTGCTTCTGTGTGTGGCGTGGAATGCAACAACCCCAAAGTGGTGTGTCTCGTTCTCTAAAACTTAGATCTCAAGACCGGAGTACTCTTCCTCGGTGTTGAATCGGAAGAATGAGTAAAAAGAGGCGAGTCGATCGATCAAAGAGGAAGAGATGGAAGTGGAAGGGTCATCGAAGAAGATGATAGCGACACAGGCAGGCTGGCTGAGTTCTACCTCCCCTGGAAGTGCAAGAACGAGTGCCACTTCTATGAAAAGTGCGAGTATGAGCTCATCATGGAGAGGATGCAGAAGATTCGCCAACACCAACAAAAATCCAACCCCAAACAACCCCTTATCCCATTTCCCAAACCTGCTAATACCTTATTCATTTCCCCCTCTCACTGTAATCTCCTCCTCTCTTCTTTCTTTTTATTTCATCTGCTCTTTTTTTTTTTTATCTCTCTACCAAATTTGGATTATTCAGGACTAGCCGAATGTGCATAGTGATGTCAATGCCTGAGACAATTAATATATCATGCAATACAAATTTTTCATTTGCATTAGCCCTTTGTTTCTTTCTTGTTACCCAAATATGAAGCTTCTCTGGTTGATGTTGCAACTAGATGAAGTGTTTTGTGATATTGATGCTTATTGTTGTTTCTTTTCTTTCAGTCTCTACGTGTTTAACACATGTTGATGAAGCTAATGATATCAAGAACAATTAGCAATGTAGTTGTGATGATTTTTATGTTTCTTCTCATGCTGTACAAGATACAATGTACTAGTGAATAAGGCATATCATGTATGAATCTTGGAGTTAGCACCTTCCAATAGTTGATTGAGCCCTTTGATTTATTTGAGTTTTTGCTTGGTGGTTACTGAAATCCCATAATGCATCAGAATGTAGGTAAGATAATTAACATTTAGATTCCAAGGGGTAATTTAATTATTGTTATTACTACTATTATTATTATTATTATTATTATTATTATTATTATTATTTGGAACTCTGTATCATCATATGTAAATACAAATTATTTTGTTTGATTTCAAGCAGATTGGTGCTCCTTAAACTTGGCATGCTAACAATAAGGATAAATGTGACGATTTAGATTAATGGAAATGGGAGTTTTTACTTGACATTCCCAAAACTAAATATGAGGTAGAATTATTTATTTAAATGTCACAAGGATTGTAATGGTATACTTTTTGTGCTTAATAGAAGGGAAAGCTGAGAGTGTAAGAGACCAATGGAATAAAATGAAATGGAAATGAAGGGAAGCGAAGGGAATGGCATTGCTTTTAGGCCCTCCAATCTTAGGAAAGACCACATTATTGTTGGCACTGGCTGGAAGGCTTGGTAAAGATCTAAAAGTAAGTTTTAGCAACTGCACTTATGAATCAGAATCATTTAAGGCTTATAATTCATTCAATTCTATTGCCGATGAATTGCAGTTTTTGGGGTGAGTTTCATATAATGGACATGGGATTGAGGAATTTGTGCCTCAAAGAACATCAAATTATATAAGTTAAATTGATCTACACATAGGAGAAATGACAATCAGAGAAACATTGGCCTTTTTTGCAAGGTGTCAAGGGATAGAAACCCGTTATGGTCAGTTAACGTTAGCCCTTTAGAAACAACACAGTCAACCTTGATGTCTGGACTTCAAAGGGACTATGTCACCTAACTTTGATTGACCTATTTTCAATTTGTATAACTTGCAGAGATGCTAGCAGAATTGTTAAGAAGACAAAAGGCTGCAAACATTAAGCCAGATCTTGATCTTGATATTTATATGAAGGTGACATAAGATCAAAATTAAATGTTAATATAACTTCTAAAAATTCTGAAATTTTGTTATATAACATTTTAATTTTTTTAAAATGAAGTAAAAAAAACTTAGTTTTTCCTGTTTCTAACATTTGGCAGATTTTGGGAACAAAAGTTTGTGCTGATACCATGATAGGGGATGTCATGATTCAAGGTATTTTTGGAGGACAAAAGAAGAGAGTCACAACTAGTAAACAAAAAAACTTGTTATTTGTTTAACATAACATGATTTTATTTTTATATTTTGTGAAACTCTATATGTGACTACCAATACCAAGTTGATTTATTATTTGTGTCCAATGATTTATAGGTGAGATGCTAGTTGTGTTGGATCAAGTGGCTACGAAATAATTAAGAAGGAGGGGGGTTGAATTAATTATGAACGTGTCTTGACTAATTAAAAATTTATCCTTCTTAATATTACTAGATTCAATTAGGCTTTACTACTAAGTTATGAGAAAGTAAAGAACAGAAACAATAACTTAGACAAAAGTAAAGCGGAAATAAAAAGTGCAAAGCAGAAATTAAAGAGTTTAGGGAAGAAGAAAATAAACACAAGTTTTTATACTGGTTCGACAACAACCCGTGCCTACATCCAGTCCCCAAGCAACCACTGGTTCTTGAGATTTCCTTTAACCTTGTAAAATCCTTTACAAGCAAAGATCCACAAGGGATGTACCCTTCCTTGTTATCTTTGAAACACCAAGTGGATGTATGCTCCACTTGAACTGATCCACAAGAGATGTACCATTTCTTGTTCTTAGTATTACAAACCCAAGTAGATGTACGCTCTACTTGTACCACAAAGGATGTACGCTCCAATGTGTTAAGACAAAGAATTCTTAGGCTGTTAGTCCCTTGAATCTTTGTAAGGGGAAACAAAAGATATCTTAGGTGGTTAGTCCTTTGAAATATTTTGTTCAGAGGGAGGAGGAAGAATCAAAAGAATTCTCAGGCTGTTAGTCCTTTGAATTCTTTTGGAAAAAGGGAGAAGGAAGAATCAAAAGAATTCTCAGGCAGTTAGTCCTTTGAATTCTTTTGGCAAGAAGGAGAAGGAAGAAAAAATAGTACATTTTTGTTTTCTGTAGAATTTCCACTTGCAGAAAAATAAAGTTTTGAAACCGAAGTTTAGAAAGCTTTTTGACAAGAGTTTTTGCAAAGAAAAACAATGGGAAATGGTCAGAAAAGATTTGAAAGAGATATGTGTTTTTTTGGATGCTTGTAAAATGTGTGCCAAGGTCTTGCTTTTATAGACTCTTCATGTCAAGTCAAAAAACCATTGGAAGAGTTATGACTTTTGAGAAAATCATGTTAAGAGTTATAACTCTTAACTTTTTCTTCAAAACTATTCACTGTTAATCGATTACCACAATGGTATAATCGATTACACAATGTATTTTATGAAAAGTTGTGACTCTTCACAATTGGATTTGAATTTCAACGTTCAGATTCACTTGTAATCGATTACTAATATAGTGTAATCGATTACACTATTTGAAAATTATTTTGGAACGTTACAAATCATTTGAAAATATTTTGAAAACCAATATGGTCACTGGTAATCGATTACTGCCAACTGGTAATCGATTAACAGAGAGTAATCACTCTGGTAACTTTAGAAAATTTGAGAAAATTCTTTTGTAAAATAAAACTGTGCTATTTGGTTTTTGAAAAAAAAATCTTTTTATACTTATCTTGATGCTTTTCTTGAAGTTCTTGCATATCTTGAGTCTTCTCTTGAATCTTCACTTGAATCTTGATTCTTGATTGAACGACTCTTTGATTCTTTAAAACTTGTTTTGACTCTTGATTCTTGACTTGAGTCTTTGGCATCATCAAGATAAATTTGGAAAGCTTTGCTTCCACAAGTTGGACCGACAAGAGCGCTTTTCATGGATGAAATATCAACCGAGTTAGACAGTTCTACCATATTCCAAATGATTAATTCTTTAAGACAATCTATCCACATTCTGAATGGAACAATTATGATCTATCTTCTCCAGCCAGCACCAGAAACTTATGAGTTATTTGATGATATAATTATCCGCTCAGATGGGCAAATTGTGTATCAACATCCAAGGGAAAATGTGCTTAAGTTCTTTGAGTACATGGGGTTGAAATGTCTAGAGAGGAAAGGAATAACCAATTTTTTACAAGTAACTAACTCTAAGCTTCATTGTACTTGTTTTCCTCTTTCATCCTTAAATAAAGGAAAACATATTTGTTCATGTATATGACAGGTAACATCAAGAAAAGACCAATAACAATATTGGGCAAATAAAGATGAGCCACTCAGTTGTTCATGGATCCTCGTTACATGCATGGTGGTGCTACTGGGCAACATATATACAGTTTAAATGATTTTTAGGGAGCTGCAGTAACTTTGGTTGAACTAGGGGGATATGCAAGAACTGATTCTCTACTTGATGATTTGACAAAGGTATTGTTTTGACCATGGATATCCCCTAGAATTTTTCCAGTTACTTGTATCGGAAAGTAATTCCTACCCAGGGAAAATATAGCTATATATTTATTGGTCACAAAAATCCCCTCTTTCAAAAGTATGTTGTGCAAATCATTCTATGTGATCTTTGAATAACTATTGAACATTTTTTTGGTGTTATTCCAAGGAAAAACCAAATGATGCTGATGTTTTTTGTTTACTTGGAGAAGTTAAGTATGAACTCAAAGATTATGAAGGGAGTGTTGTTGCATATAAAAGCTCAACAAGGGTTAGTATTTTCAACATTTTTCTTGGAGGATTGTCATAAATCATCATCAAAACTATATGCTTGCAACTAGGATCCCTAGAATCCACTCCATTCATTAAGTAGATTGTTATTTTAGGACTTGAGATAAATTATGATCTAATTTGTTTGCTTGCTTTTTTTTCATTTTTGTAAAGCATTTTTTGTTCTTTTCCTCCCATAATATATGCTTATGTTATATATATATATATATATATATATATATATATATATATATATATATATATTAATGAATGTAATATATCTATTGTGTCCACTTATATTAGTTGCACTAGTAAAAACATGTACAATGTACATCCAAACTCACTTAACTAGAATTTGATATTTAGGGCAGAAGTGGCTACACCTACAAATTCTTAGTGATTCCATCTGGCATCCTCATTATCCATAAAAATTTGGTTGATCTCTGACAAGTGTCCAAAAATATCCAATTTGAAGTTCTGTGTGGCCTTTCCAATTCATTACTTGCTGCCAAAAAGCCAGAGGAGGTTTGTTGTCATGATAATGGATTCTTATGATGAATGTGCTGCATGAATTAAATATATTATTTTGCTTGATGATGGTTTTTTTTTAGATAAGCGAAGATTTATTCATCCGAAGTACAAGGTGTACTCGGGAGAAAACGGGGGCCTCATTAAAACCTCCAAGAGCCAAAACCCTATGGGAAAAAGACTCAAGGAGGAAAAAGAGAACCCCAAAATACATGCTTATGTGTTCAGTTGATACATAAAAACACCTCCTACAAAAGAGCAATACAATTTATTTCTAACCCATCCAACAATAAAACACACTCCTACTAATTCTTCCATGCTCCCACGTCTGTCAGTGTTGATTATGCAGCACATCTCCAGCACACTCCAGCATCATCCTTCCAATGAAATACACTCCAAATTATTAATTATTTATGCAGCATCATCATTCTAGTTAAAACACATTCCAATTTACTTATGCATCAATATCCTTCCAATTTGTTAATTATGCAGAAGCTCTCCACACCAACAGTAAACCAAGTTTTCTCCTATGTGCTTGACCATTACCCCAATGCTAAAACCTCCTCTTTACTTGTCTTACAGTATTCTGCTGCTACGTCCACCAAACTTGACGTTACAATGAAAGTAGATATCCCATTGGGCAATTATACCAGTCCGACCATCCAACCCAACAAGTTCTCCCTTGCCTCGCCTTGAACCAAGCCCAAGCGCAATCTTTTATTCCCGAAATTGTAGCAGCCTCCTCTTTAAAGATTACCTTATTTCTTGTCAACCAAATATTCCAAATTACCGCCATCCATATAAGATGTTTAACTCGCTTTTGTTTCTTCCCTTTAATTAGCTTCCCGAATGCCATAAAGTGGGCTTGAATATCTTCCCCTTCCACAACCGGAACATCCAGCCAAAGACAAACCTGCTGCCATATTTTTTTTTGCGACTCTGCAGTCCAAAAAAATGTGTTTAACAGTCTCGTCTTCGCTTGAGCATAACACACAGCGCCTGTCAGAATCGTCCCTCAGCACTCCTCTGCGAGACAACGCGTCTCTCGTAGCTATTTTATTGATCAACACACGCCAAGCAAAGATAAGTATCTTGGAAGGAGCATTGTTCTTCCATAATTTCAGCCACATAGCCCGCTGCTGGTCTGCAACAACGACCCTTCCACCTACAAAAAAATCACACAGCCACGCATAACAACGTTTCACAATGAAGCCTCTAGCAGCGTCAAGAGTCCAAAACCAGCAGTCATCTACTGTTGCATTTGGTGTAACCGAGAGCAGCAGTTGCTGCATATACTCAAAATTTTGCTAGTCGTTTGGCAGCAATTCCGCGGCCCACTCCCAATTCCATTGCCATACTTCCCCTGACCACGAACCCATCTCCTCAACCACCGCATCTTTGATGTTACAAGAGCTGTAAATTGTTGGAAATAACTCAGCAAAACACTCCCTCCCCAACCACTTATCGTTCCAAAATTGCACCATATTTCCTCTTCCCACTTTAATTTTAACTATATCATCAAACCAACCGTTGACTAAATTTGTACCATCCCCTAATAGGCATAAGTCTCTCCACCAAATAGAAGTTTTCCCCCATTCTCCCCCAAAATCTTGTGCTCTAGGCCACCTACCTTTCAAACCGTAACGCTCAACTAAAATGTCTTTCCATAAAGAATTTCCTTCTTCTACCAATATCTTCCATCTCCATTTTATTAGAAGAGCGAGATTAAATGCTTCTAGATTTTTAATACCAAGCCCGCCTTTTTCTTTTGGAGTACAAATGGTGTCCCAACTCACCCATGCCATCTTTTTGTTCTCTCCATCCCTGCCCCACAAGAATCTTCTTTGTAATTTAATAATCTCCTCAATCACTTTCTTCGGAGCTTTGTAAAATGAGAACAAAAAAAGAGGGAGAGAAGCAAGTACCGAATTGATAAGCGTAACGCGTCCTCCAATTGATAATTGCCTGCTCTTCCAACTATTAAGTCTTGCTTTAATAGAGTCAATAATCGGTTGCCAAGTGCTCCGCAATCTCGGATTTGCGCCAACCGGAACACCAAGAAACTTGAAAGACATTGACCCCAACCTACAGGACAGAAATTGAGATATCCCCTCCATTGTCCTCTCTTCCATGTTGATACCAATCACATTGCTTTTTGCAAAATTCACCTTCAACCCCAAAACTAACTCAAAACTCCTT